>NC_136696.1:8794146-8814146 GCF_947650265.1 Symphodus melops | reverse complement strand
ACATGTGAGTTTAAGGTCACAGAAAAAGGGAAGGGTGCCACTTTAGGATCAAGTCTGACATATTTTGAAGGATTAAAAAAGTATTTGTGTGCAGGGAAAAGATTCCATATCGAACCCATCTAATACACAGTGACAGGCTACAGTTTTGTACAACGTCGTAGAGTGTTTGCTTCCACCCACACCTTCTTCACTTTCCTGTGAGAACAAAAGCAAAAGGACATGAGAGAAACTTGAATATAAGACAATAGTCTTGCTTCATTTCATGATTTTTTTCAAAGTTGTTTCCAACAGACATCTGAATCTTCCCTCTCTCTCTCTCATTACATCTCAAACACTAATGCTCAAAAGAAACATTGATCAAATACATCCACACGTTTCTGGCCATTAAAGAAGAAGGAACATTTAAAATAAACAAAGGTTCATTTGTTTATTTACAGAGTTGCCATGTTGTCAATTTAGGTATTAAGAAAATACAATCTTTGAAACATAATCTTTTCTATTTGATTGGATTCTTAATTTACAGATTATGTTTCTTCAATAACAACTGCATGTACTCTTTTTGCATCATTATTTCTTAAATCATGGTGAGATTATAAGTAAACAAATAGAGGTAGTGGGAGAAACACTAGAACTTAAAATTAACACTTGCATGTGACGTAGTCTATAATACTTTAGAAGTGTGAGAAGCGTATGTGCATTTTCACTTAACTGCAATGGTGTTACGCGAGTAGTTGAACACACACACACACACGCACACACACACACACACACACACACACACACACACAGCTTCCTTCTTTTTGCTGTCTGGTGTCATTTAGCAGCCTGGCCTTTTGTTTTACCATTTTCTCTCCTTTCTCTTCCTCTATCCCCTCTTTTCTCTCCTCATCTATCCCCCTTTTCTGTTGACAGAGCACACAGAGTGCTGACTCAACTTTAAACGCCACTCTTCGGTGTCCCCTGCCCCTCTCTCTCTCTCTCTGACTTTCCCCCCTTATCTCCACAGTGGAGCTTAATTCGCTCCCCGCTGACTCAGCATCACTCCATCTTTTTTAAACATACAATCTGCCAGCATGTTTGAGGAAGAGCCGTATGCAGGGACAAGGCTTAACAGAAAAGACCAGATTGTAAATGTGGATGACTGAAATGTTTGATTTTTTTTTTTTTTTTTACAATTTTTAATTATTTTGATTACATTTGTAGAAAAAGTAAAACATAAACGGAATATATGTTAGCCAAGGCTTCTTCTTTTTGTCCAATTCCACATCTGTATATTTACTTGCTCATCTAATGACAAAATTCTCTATCTTGTTAACTGCTTCATATGCAGTGTCATAACATCCTCCCCAAACACGTCAGCCAACCTGCTTTTTAAACTGATTCAAATGATGTATACTGTGCCTAGAATTGTGAGTGGCTCCAACGTTAAGCTTGCTGGATTTCTTGTATCACTCCATCGTATGATCTAATAATTAAATATGGACTCTAGTTTAGTGCAGATAAGCTAACTTTAATGTTTAATTTACCTGCGTCAAGCAGAACAATAGTGTTCATAATAAATGTCTGTCAAGCAGAGGATGAAAAGCTTCTGTTATAAACTGTGACATGTAGGACTACTCTTGACTATTAAGTCCGAACATAAAGTACTAACTTCAGAAACAGAGATGGGAAAAGGGAGGGTCATCCCATCCTCGGAAAAAATTGCACCACACTACTGAATGAAAATCAAATAATGATTTGAATCAGAAGAGATTTAGAAGTGGTTATACCCTATGGAGAGGGAAAAACTAGTGGGTATACTCGATTATGATATCAAATTTATATGCAAAGGCTAATCCTTCAACAGCATGAAAAGCGCTCTATAAACAAATAATAATAATTATTATTATTACAGGAAAAGTTGTGTTTTAAATAGAATTCAATACTAAATCAATACTATTTGTTGTGATGGCTGACCAAAGTTGTTAATTTTGTTAAAGTAAAGGCTTAAAGAGTTTGTGAAGTAGAGACCCACTTCTCACTCCCACACATCTCCCGAGGGAGTGAGGAGTGAGCAGCAACTAAACAGAACTGAGTTACTTAGAATAACTGTTCTTTTCAGCACAGCTGCCTGCTGTCTTCACTACTGAGAAAAGCAAACAAAAATCCTGCCTCCATGCATCAGCCCCCACACATTGATACATGTATTTCCTCTGCTCACTAAATCTGGGGGGACGGTTTCTTGCTGTTGGTAAAGTGAACAGAAAAAGCAATCCACGTTATTCATCAGATGTACACAAGGTCATTTCACCAAAAGAGTTTATGTTACCAACACCCACAATAATTCACAGCTCTGAGACTAACAGCTGAGGTGACACCTAACACTAGCAGAACCCGTCTGCCACTCAAATCAAACCCCTAAACTGAACCCCTTGTGCAAATAAATACACCTTAAGATATTTTGAAAAGGGGTGAATTTTTGTAAAAATCACCCTTTTTCAAAATATCTTTATCTGTACAGAGACTAAAACAGTTTTTACAGTAGAGTGTAAACATGTATATTAGTTTTTGGAGTATTTAACAATAAGTTCACTGACTCACTTTAGGAGCCCACATTGAATGCCACAAAAGTAAGCCTTCACAGTGAATTGAATTCATATATTTAAGTTAATTCACATTTAATCTAAAAAAAGGTTTACAACATTAATATAGATATATTTAAATGTTTAAATATTTTCAGTAACATCTAGAAACTGTGACCAAATAAATGTAATCTACCTCTGCGGTTGTCATCCATTTGCTTTGAGCGACGAAATGCATAATAAGGAAGTGTAAATATGCAAAGTTACGTAGTGTCGCATGTCTAAGAGACAGAAGGGGTTGAACTCTGAATCTGCGGGTCAAAGCCAAAACAAAAAGTTCATCCTCATTCATATTTTATTTTCTTTGCTGCTATGTCCATGTGTGTTTGTATGAAACATAAAAATCCAGGCAGGGGACAGGTGCCCTGCAGACATAGTCACCACACATGTATGGAGGCACATAAGTGATGATGGAGGGGTGTTATACACTTTTTTAAAAGTCTATATTTCATCTTTTAGGAAAAAGCTACTGTATTCAGCTCCTGCTTATAGAGAGGACTTTCATGACCTTGTAGAAAGAGATCCATTAATGTCCAGCCGTCAGACCATGAGGTATAAATAAAAAACCTATTCATACTACAGTATTCCCGATCTCCTCACTATCGATCTCTGATTACACAAGTGGGTGTAATTGTGGATGAAAATTTGGCAGATTCCTTTAAACCAGTGGTTCTCAACTGGTGGGTCGGGACCCAAGAATGTGTCGCAGAGCTGTATTCAGTGGGTCGCGAACGTGACTGGAAAAAAGATTTGTCACAAAGTCTATGACACGCTCTTAAATGTTGGTTCGTTTTTTCCTTCTGCATTATTTTTTTTGTTCAATAAATCTGATTGGTTGAATAAACATCAGCCAATTGGGTCACAATTTTCATGAAGGTGTCGGTGGTGGGTCTTATGTTAGACTGGACGAGAAGTATACTGCTTTAAATTGTTTACAGTATTATCTAAGTTGTCTTGATAGATTTACCACTGTTCATTGTAAATTAACCTTGAAGTTATACCCTATACAGTAGCTGATTAAAAGAACATGGTGACTCGATCCTGAAGATGGTTTAAAGTTGTTTAACTTAATTGAATTTCAACTGGAAATGTACTAACCCAACTGACTGAGTGAATTCACGGTACATTATCGGAGAGTTCTAAAAAAATACAAGCAGTTTTGCAAAAATGTGACCCATTAAATAAGAGCTTGTAATACTTGTTTACTTATTAATTTACTGATTTATTTCAGGAAAGAGAGTAAAGAGAGATGAAGAGGTTTTAATGATCAGTGTTTTCACAGTCTATCAAGACAGCAATAACCCAGAGGCAGAATCTGCTATCTTCCTGGCAACCAGAATGCAGAAATAACGCTGCTCTTCGTATAATTATTTAAGATCTTGAAAGTGTCAAGTTAGAGTGTGAAAGAGAGAGGTGTTTAATGAGAACCATCTTTTCACTCCTGTCTGACACACAGCATGTGTCTGATTAAAATAAACCTGCAATACAGTAGCTGTTGAAGATATGAAACTTTACTTCTGTATAAAGGAAAAATTCACAAACTGATGTTGTAATCGGTCTATACCTTTTTAAATTACTGGGTACAAGGGCTCCGCTGACACGGGCCAAAAGCAGATTGAAAATGACATTTTTAACAGTAACTTGATCGAATGAATATGGATTTTTTTATGAAAATATAAAGGTGTTGTTTACGGTGTTACAGTGTTTTTGTTTTGTTTTGGATTTTTTTAACGAAAGTTTGACTGGTTTTGGAAATAGCTTGCATAATCTTCTGTCCAGGGAGCAGCTGGCCACACTTTGAAAACAAAGAAGCATTGTTTTGGCTGTACACGAGGACGTAGCAGCATGCAGGCCTTTTGTGTGTAACCAATAAGACATGATATACTGCTCCCTGAAAATTTAATGCTCACTATGTATTCATTAAAGGTATAATATGCAACATCATTAACACCAATAAAGTAGATATTAAAGGAGTGAAGTCAAACTCCCTCTGGGTTTGTTGCTTAAGGCTCTGTGTTTGTACGCGAGGGGAAGGAGCGTTCTTTAGCTTGATCATGTTTGGTTCAGAGCCTCAAACACGTTTTATTGAAAGAACATAATTTTTTTTTGGCATACGATACTCAAAAAAAACACCTTTATCACCCATTCATTTTTTGTCCCAGGCTGTAAAAAAATATGTTGTTATTGCAGTAAAAACAATGTTTTGCCATTCATGTGTACTGTATGTGACTTCCAAAGTTCCTGGAGCCAGCCTCAAGCGGACACCTTCGATGAACTGCAGGATGTTGCACTTCTGCATTGCTTTCATGTTTCAATGAGGTTGTTGCTACTGGAACTCTATTCTGACAGTCACATATTATACCTTTAGAAGTAAATTAAACTAATAAAGTTTAAAGTTAAACTGCCATTACAATCCTGATGTGTTATCGAGAATAAAGAGGCTGTAGACAGGAGATACAGATGATGGTAGTGTTTTAAAACAAAGTTAGAATTTAACCAAAAAACAGGACAAAAAAACAAAAATCTGATCATTTCGGCACAACATGTTACAGGTTGCACTGTGTGCCTGAAAGTGATCAGGTTTGTATAAACATGTTCAACCTAGGGAAAGGTTAGAAACATGAAGTGGATTTTGCAGAACTAAAGTTAAAAGCTAAAGCTATATTGAGTCTTAAAAGCTTAGGCTTAACTGTGAAAAAAAAGAACATTAAATTCCTAAGTAATGCATACTATTTCCACAATGTAAAAATTAAAGTTTACGTTTGCAAAATGTTTGAAAAAAGTCTTAGAGCTCCCCAAACATGTGTGTCTTGGTTTAAATCTATGCCTATAAAACCCTCTATTACAGCCCTCCTCAGAACAGGCTGTTTCTGTGTCCATAGCTTTAAATGTAAATGAGCTGTGTTCGACCGCGCCCCGGGCTTGGGTGACTTGGGCTTTCTTGCACCATGCCAGATTGTTTACATTCAAAAGGCAAACTCAGTGTCACCCACATGGGGGAGACATTACTGCCCTTTGTGATGTTATGAAGGACAAATCTCTAAACAGCCTGTTTGAGCACACATAAGCTGGAAATTGGAGCAGGCAGAAGACTGAACATTGTTTATTTATTTATTTTTTAGACAGACCATATAGAGACACAAACTAGTATATGAAAACCACAGTGAAGTTTGTTTTTGTGCCTATTGTTTTAAGACAGTATTTTATATAGCATATTTTAAATCTATATATTTAGCTGTATTTAATTACATATATCCATGGTCCATCTTCCCATTTTTAATTAAAGAAAGATGTGATGCTTATTTCAAGATGAACACCAAGAAAGATAACAAAAAACAAACAGACGAAGGATAATAGATGTAAAAAAAAAAAAAAAGAAAGCGAGAAGCAATGATCAGAAGGTGATAGGGTGGAGAAACAGAGGCAGGCACAATCTTAAAATAACAGCAGCAAACAGCACACGCACGTCACATCATACCTTCCAATCTCCCGCCGGCATCAGCTGTTCACAGCTCTCCTGCAGAGAAAAACAACCAGAAACAGAGAAGAAGAAAAATGAGAATATATAGACAAACCTCATAAATTAAAGGTGCATCCACTGTTGGAGCTGAAGGCAGTACTGTCGGTCCAAACCACATACACAGAAAAACTCAGTTTCCCAGAAGCACTTACAGCACTAGCATCTATAATTATACATGTGAAATATTCTTTTTTTTTTTTTTTGAACACCAAATTAATTTTGAAGTCCACAATCCAATATTGTCATTAGATGTTTAAAGGAGCACTCCAACAATTTAGTCCTGCACTGTATGAGCTACTCACACAAGACACAAAATAATGGGCTACATTTAATACAACAAAGGATAAAAAAAGACTGACCTTTAGTCCCTGTAAAGTCAGTCACAGCGACTTAGCACTAACAGCAATTGAATGCAGTTTAATTGTCTTCATAAAACCAAAGAGATGTAAATTGGTTAATTTGTTGAGCCTTTATCATTACATTCAAAGATGTAAGATGGTAAGACTTATCTAATGTAGTGACTTCTTATTTTAGGTACTGTTCCTCTTTCAAAAATCTTTGAATAACCCAGTCTTTAAAATGATCTTACCACCTGTCAGACTTGCTTTAGCAAATATCTGCTACACTTCCAGCCTGCTGTGATACTTTTAAAGCACACGATCCTACATTAACACAAAATCAGAGAGACGTTCAGACCCTGCAATATGCTTTTAATGAGGTGAAGCCTACAAGCTCATTCAGGTTTGGGCTGCACTGATTTCACCCTTGACATAAGTCTTATACACAAACATTATACAACACCTCCTGTCAATTAGCTTTCTATTTAAGCTGCCAGCTCTCACCTGCACCATCACCAGCCCAGGATCCACCTGTAGGCTCCCACCTTTGGTTAAAGATATCATCCTATCACTCCTTAAACTTCTGCATGTCAATAAAAACTGCCTTGTGGGATTAGCTCAGAGCCTAGATGCCAAAAACCAACTATGTTTTGCTGTTATAAAGAAATGTAGTTGTCTGACTTTTATTTAAGGGTAAAAATGTTGAGCCAAACAGAGCATTGTGAAGTGTTTCCATTCTAGTGATTCATTAAAAAAAAATAACTCAAGTGCTTTTAGAAGACTGATATGGAACAAATCCGCAGTAAAAAGTGAGGAAAGATGCATGGTGTTTTTAAACATAAAATGAGAGAGAGATCAGCAGCCAGATTTCCCCCTAAAGATGAGCTCCCCAACAACACTGGAGCACAAAAACAATGTATTTTTCATCTGTCCGCAGTGATAAAAGAAATCAGATTCCCTGTGAGGCAGTCTGACTCATTGTCTGCCAAAATAGTTGAACGATTTTAGCAGCATTGATTGATGACAAGCTGTCTGCACGTTTGCATGTGTATACAATCTTGCAGAAAATGTTTTTTTTATGTTTCGGTGCTCACTCTTTGAGGAATCTGGTCTGTATCTTTTTTTTTAAGAAGAGATGTGTTGACATAAACAGGTTTTCTATTTATTTATTTTTACAATCAACAATACACTGCTGTTTTTTTGTCAAATGGCACATGATTAAGAACAACATTCAAATGCATCTGTTAATTTTCAATACAGCAGTCAAAGCTCACATATCCAAACCTGTGTTATTTCAGCACATGTTAGCTTGTTCCTGCACTGCCACTGTTCTAAAGCGCATGGCAGAGCAGGAACATCAGGATATCTGGAAGTTAAATGAAGGAAATGCACATAAGGTTAGTCAGCGGTCAGAACAGTCAGACAGATGGTTTCGACACTGCACTCTTGTTAAACATGCACGAGTAAGGTCTTGGTTAGAGGTTATCTTCAACTGAGTTCTGGAGAGACATCTGAAAGAAAATATGACAGGATTAAAGAAGGATATAAAGACAAAAGGAAAAGTTGTGAGGTTTTTTTTGGGGGGGTGGGATTTAAATTTGAGATGGGAATACACATGGAAAAAAGGACAGGTGACACAGTTCAGAGCAGGGAATCACCTAAAGAGAGAAAAAGATGTGACTGAAAAAAACCTCTGGATCTGAAGCTGACCTTTGAGAGAAATACAAATTGAGAAAATATTGAAGGAGCTGATAACTTTCCCACCATGCCAGGTATCATCAGCTGAGCAGATTTAAAAGGGAAAGAACTCCAATAAATGTATGTCCTTATTCAACAGAAATTTTCCTCTGAAAGGTCAGTCTCCAGTGATTTCATGCAAATGGGTCACTGTTTCAAAGGGAAAATGTATGTACGGAATGACAGTACGGTGGTCGGACCAGCAGGTGGCACCCTTCTCCTTCTTATAGCTCCCACCCTGGCGCGTAGAGCAGGTATTGAATACCAACATGAACGTAGCTGAGCCCTGTGTTTGTGTGGGAGATCATATTTTAATGAAATGTTTGGCTTGTTTTTTGTGAAAGTGATGGATACTTCCTTAAATCTACAAGAAACTAAAATTTAACATTGGTCTGAGTCCTCCTTAAACCGCTCAGGTGATCGCTCTGACTCTGTTTCGAGCAATACTGCTCAAACATACTGTACTGTCGGTTGCCTTGTCAAGCTGTGTTGGACCAGTGTTGCTTTGCGTTTTCTGCTTTGATGTTCTCCTCATGCCTCTGATCTCGTAGTCTGTGTCTCAAGGCTGTTTTTTTGTAAATGGAGATTTTGCCCCAGATTTTAGCATTTCAAAAAAGAAAATCTGTCAGTTGAAAAGCACGGTTACTCCAGAGCTACTTCATTCACTGTTTCAGAGGGATGAAGGGAAAGTTTACAAGTGTGATACTAGGGACGCAATGACTGAAGGTATCCTGAGAGGAAAAAAACATTCTTGCACTAGTCGTGTCACAAGTGACACCAAGGCTGTGTTGGGTTTCTTTGCGTTGTGTTGAATCCGGTCCTACTTTTGTAACTAAGCACACAATTCTCGACCTCCTGCTGTTATTGCCACTTATATGTTGTTAATATTGGTGGAAAACTAATCATAGAAAAGTAGTGAAATTAGGCCAACGAAATATGTTGATGAATGTTTATGTAATCATTACCGTTACGGAGTTGTTGTACCATCAACACTTAGCTTTAATGATTCTTTAATGATCATACTTCTGCAGCATTACATTTTTCTAAAGTGACATTTCTTATGGGGACGTTTTAAAAACAAATGAGGACTAAATGTTGCTATGTTGAAGAAAATGTGCGCTCTTTCTAACAACAATCACTAATCACTGCAGACATGTAAAGCATCACTTCCAAAGCATGCAAGCAGGCGAGACTGAACTCAAACGTTTTTCTTTTTAGTGTCAAAGTGCGAGAGTCACTGATAGTACCAGGTATATGAGACAAGGCTCGAGGCCAGCTAAGCCGGTCTACTAATTTCATGCAGAATCAACCAATATTTTATATAAACTGATGAAGCGAATAAAAACTATGCAGCTCAAGTTCATTTGGTAAATGACGTTACATTACTGTTCATTGAGCAGCACACCATTTGAAGCTTCTGCCTGTGTTAGTATCATGTTGAAGACACAAATCCACACTCTTTGAGAACACTACCTTTTTCAGTGAAAAAAACAACTAAAGAAAGTAATGGTTCCATTTTAAACCAGATTCAAAGCAAAAGCATGCTGTTTGGAAATGTTGCTTTACAGTATTCAGCAGCATTTTAACTTCATAACCACAGTGTAGATAAGATGACAGGAGTCACCTGCTGCCATGTTGCCTTGGATAAACCTAACTACAAATGCTGGGGGTCTTTTTTTCTCTATAAGAACCTGCCTCTGGTGTCGAGGTTTTTTGCTCAGCTGGATTCGGTTCTTTTTTTCTAATTTATGTTCGGTGTTGGTTTTGTTACGTCTGTTTTAGAAAAGTGTGCTGGCAGATGTTTCCACTTGTTCTGCTGGTTCTGGTAGTTACCGGGAGGACCCCGCTGGTCCGACGGCGGGTCTGGCGGAGCCAGTGCCGTGCGATGACATGCCAACGGTGAGTGGAGCGACTGGGGGGAGGGGGTTGGTTAAGGGGCACGGGGCTGGCAGGGCACGCTAACCCCCCAGATGCCTCCTCTCCTTTATCCTGCTGATTTGGGGAGACAGAGCAGCAACATACAGTAAACAAAACACATCAATCAAGATTCATTTTCTGAACTATTTGTAAGGACTTCATGGCTCACTGGTGATCCTCAGCCAAAGTCTTCGTAAAGCTTCAAAGACGACACTTCTGGCTTCACTTTGCTTCTACATATGCTCAAGAAAGGTCAAGCTGAAGTTTGTACCTTTGTTAGGATCAGGGGAGCAGCTGGATAAGGCTGCCCGCATGCAACTCTACGCCACAAATATTCTGAATTCACATGACATGGGGAGCACTGCAAAACGAAGCATATCAAACATTTCAAATGATTGAAAACCCTATTGAGGCCATAAAAAGTGGATTCAGCATTAGTCTGACGTGACCTGCTGTGATTTAGACCAGAATGTTCTAGAATGCAATCACTCAGTAAGTGCTCTTAAAGGTCACACTGTTGTGCAACACACAGGTCTACAGACTTTCAATGAGCAGGGAGGGAGAGAAGAAGAAGAAAAGACTGCTAGAATTGTTTTTTTCTCTCTATTATTATCATCTGCATCTACAGCACGCAAACATGTTAACTGGATAGATCAGCAGTTGATGATCACTGATTTACGAGCAGTGACTTGTTTAGAGCGGACCTGATGGACTTCAGAATAAGAAGAGCAGAATAAGATCATCTTAATCATCTGAAGAGTCATTCATGTTGTTTCACAGGGAATTAGGCTACTTCTAATAAGCTCCTGGGTGAAAAAAGCCTGAACTTAAGATCTCTGGTGGGTGAAAAAGCTTTGTTTCTGACACACAAGCCGAGCAAGTAATGGCTAACTTGTTCAGTGAGTGCAGACTTCACTGACACCATCAGCTGAACTAAGTGGTTTCTCAGAAGGAGAAGAGTGAACCACTACTTTTGATTGTTCATTTATTATGTTGTTTTCATGATATTCCGGGAAGTAATGATTTTTGCCACTTGTTTGTTTCCTACACTCTATAAAAGCCATCCAGTTTTTCATTCACAGCTTAATTTCATTTATCTTTATGATCCAGCACCATTTATCGTCTTTCAAGCCTTTTTTTCCATTTACACTACTTGTAGAGTATGAATGAAAACCAGCTCCTGCTGTTCAAAAAAAAAGGCTGTTTGAAAACTTAAAGGAGAGCATTAGTCTTTGTCAGGCATAGAACTTTCTACTTAAAGTTGCCTGACATCAAACTGATCTGGTTTTCACCAGGATTCTCTCTTTAGTAGCTCTCAAACATTAAAATGTACTCATTCAGCCCCTACTTGTTGCTTTGGTAAGTGGAGTGGAATAAGTGGCCTTTACATAACCGCCCACTGCCTGTTATGTGCTCTCTGTTTACTTCTCTTTTTGTCCTCCTCCTCTGCCTCTCGGCCTTAATGAGCTTTCATCTTTTCCTGGTGTAGTTATCAAAGACTTGGGCTTGTAGAGTTGGATGGATTCATTAATATCCTCCTCTCCTGGTAAACATTGTTCCATTACAAGGCGAGCTAATGAGCATTAACACCCCTTATTGCACCAGGATTTTCAGAGTGTTTGGTGCACATATTTCACAGCATGTGTCCAGTCAGACAGAAGGGGAAATGTCACAGAGGACACACGGGACGAATGAAACAGGTGGACTGACCATGTCTGAGTCTCCTCCTCGCTGCTCCGGCAGAAGGGGCTTCTCCTCCGTGAACTGTTGCTCCTTCATCCCCGCCATCCTGGACAGCAACCTGCAATCACCATGCCGACCCATATATACGTGCAGGCACACACACACACACACAAACACACGCACACACACACAGATGCACCAAGTTACACTATCATTTCATCATGCAGACAGCAGTCTGTGCAGGCAATGAAAAAAACAAAACGCGTTGGCATTTGCATTACTACCAGTGGATTAAATGATGATGGCTGTTTTGTTTAATTAAATGGGATGGGAAAATTCCTTGATGGAATAATTTCACAAATCCACATTGTGAAATTATAGAAGGAATCAGATAACTGATTGAATGTGGTGTTATTGAGAGAAAGAATTCAACATGGGCATGTTCTCAGTCATTTTCTCTCCTTGGTTGTGGGAAAGCAAAGACGAACTCCGATTGGAGTTGACATAGCATAGTTGATGCTAACTGACCAAGATGACTCTGCAAACCTGGGAGTGTGTGAAGACCACTGCTTTGAACCTACAAGAAGACTGAGGCTGTATTAAAGTCCAATCTAATAGGGTGTTTGTGTTTGAGCACACAGTCTTAACAGTTGTATACAAATGTACTATTAGACGCCTACACATTAACACACACAAACATCGGGGTCAGACAGTGTCAGTGCAATATCACGGCTAGAGGTTGGCATCAGTCCACCAACATTGGAACACAGAAAAACACCACAACACCTCACACACTCTCTAACCAGTCTCTAATATTACATGAACTCACTGGTACTTTTGGACTCTGTACTACAACCTGTTCTTTTTTCCGCTCTCTGATTTGTGACGCTGGCGAGTGCGTTGAGAAGAATCATTAAACAACAGGGATGTCTGGTCACTGTGACATAGAATATATACACACCTCAAAGGCATGCAGAAAAAAATATTTGAAAGGCCTCGAGTCAAGTTAGAGTTTCTAACTGTTGTTTCAACCTGTTTGACAAAGAGGTTCAAAAATTCAACCTTTGCCAACAATCTGCTTAACACTGCTGCAAAAGACAGTTATGGTCTATGTTTTACAACTTCTGGAAGGTATCAGAAAAGATCAATCCAACCTTAATTCAACATATACCCTTTTTTAAGAAAATTGTATTCTTCAAGACAGACCTAATAAAGCTTGGAAAGCAAATAAATATAAGACCCATTCATGTCACTTAAATCAGAAGCAAAATGGTTTCTCTGGCTCTTCTAGATGAACTAAGCCAGCGTGTGTAACTCACTATTTGAGACCCACCAGAAAACAATAAACATGCATCATAATGAACTGATAAATCACAGTGTTTATAATGCAGTCATACGTGGAGAGGTAAATGTCCCCTTTGCTTTGGAGCTGAACACTGTTTTTGATTTTTGATAACTGGACTGTAAACGAAGCAGACACAATGCAGAATTTCATGTTTGCCTGTTTCCAGAAGACTTAGATTGTCATCACATGATGACAGACAGTCAGTCAGTTGGTTTGGGTCCACCCAATCACTTTACTACAAGGACAAAAGAGATCAGGAAAGCTGTAATGTGTATTCCCAGTTGTCTCTGTAACTAATAATTATGTGCATGTTGATCATCCAATATTGTATTATTCGCAAATGGGTTAGATTTACACATATTAAGAAAGTTATTTAAATATATGGTTAACCGAGTTCTTTCTTTTTAAAGATTATGCTGACGTCAAATGAGGCTCCTATACTCTACCAAATGGGCTAAAGCCCATGGTCAGCCTAGCTCTTGTTTAAAGCTTGGTTTCTTTGTCTTTACCGTGATGTCCTCACTGAGATTACTGTAAAATGAGTATAGCCCTCGGGACTCTCTGCTAAAAAGCCTTTGAAGCTTTCTTCCTAAGGAGTGTACCCAGAGTTCCAGTTAATGCTAGAATGTATAATGTAATAAAGTCTGACCCTGCATTCACAAGTTGTGTCTGACACAGCGGAAAATCAAGTTACGAAGTTGGAATATGCCCATTCATCCCTGCTCAAGTCGGAACGACTGGGAAACTCGGGAAAGAAATAGGTGCCCAACTTGCAATCATATTCTGCATCACAATCAGAGAAACTCGTTTTGTTAATGCTTCAAAACCTTTGATTAATTACCATAAGAACATTTTGCTCAAATAAAACTTGTAAAAGTGACATTTCTAACATTTATTTAATTGCATCTTGATCAAGTTGTAATTACATCAACAACTTATAACTATAACTTACTGAACTGAAAACACATACTGTAAACACACTGAAGTCGGAAGAATGACTGACCAACTCGGGGACTGAGGAGCACATGAATGCAGCATAAGCAACAACAAATATGGTTAATGCTGCGTTCATGTGCTCCTCGGAGGGTTCTTTCATTTCGAGTTGGGAATTCACTCTTTGGACTTCAGTTTGTTCACATGATTTCAGTTCATTCATAGAAATGCGTTCCACTGAGCATATTTTTATGTGACTCAAATGTAATAACGAAAGCTAAAAGAACAATCCAATGCAAGTTTTATCGTGTTCAGCGGATGCTCCTCATATAGACTCATGTTGCAGCATTTGGAAACATCTGGCTAAAACTGAGCAATGTGCAAATTCTGTTACAAGAGTGATCCTGTGTTTTATACAATGGGTTGCATTTGTCCACTTTCTTGAATCAATCATTTCCTTTCTTTGTGCTATCTGCCTCAGGTTTATTTTGTTTCCTTAAAGTAAATCCATATTACTCATCCTCTGTGTGGATCACTTCTTGCGAGTCAGTCTGTGTTCTTCCGTTTGTGTCTCAGTCTGAGCCTGGGTTTACTCTACCTAACACAACATTATGTTCTGTTAGCAACATAAACAACATTCCATTCACTTCGACCTTTCACTGAGGAGGTAGCAGACTTTAAAGGTCTTAATACAAAATGAAATCCAAACGACAGACTCTTTAAGGATAAAGGTAGTATCAACAGAGCACACAACGTTATTTTTTTCTTTCCCCCATGTGTCACTCCCGCATTTTCTCTCTCTCTCTCTCTGCAGCCTCATTTGTCCTCTTCTCCCTCCTCTTTCTCTATCTGGTAGAGGCACAGCATAATCTGTGTACTTATCAGACACCATTAAAGACACAAAGCCCAGCTGCCTGTCAGACTCACTCCACACAGATGGTAAAGTGTGTGTAGCCTTAGACAGTAAGAGCCCTTTATACTAAATACAATTCAACTTCATAATTGCACAAGTTAAAGTTCAGACTTTAAAAGAATGGATCATCATGACAAAAGTCTAAAGATTACACTTTTAGCATACAGAAAGATGGCTGATAGAATATAAAGTGTTATTTAACTGATTAAAAGTGACCAGAAAGTATCTTACTTTATGTATTGTACTGCATGTATCGTCCTTATTCTGATCCTGTAGGCCTGTCAAGTAACCTCAACTTCTATACAAAAGAGTGTCCTCAGGACCATCTGGTGACAATATCTGGGATACATTATAGTAATTTGTGTACACACTTTATTAGTGTCTATAGTGCAGTTGTTGCACCTCAAGGAACTGAATGAGAGTCATTTGTTTCAAAGAGCTTCATAGTTTAATCCGGTGTATGTCTCCAGCCAGTAGAACATTATTACGTTCATGCAAAGCAATGCTTTCAAGGTTTAAATGAAAAGGGGAAAACCATTTATGTCAACAGTAAGTTTTCATCTCAAAAATGGGTTTGCAAAACTACAGGAAGAATCTGTTTTTTCTCTTCCACCGTTCTTTGCTCATAAGTGCAGGTAATATACATTGTCAAAGAGCTGCACATTGTGGAACAGTGCTGATCTTCACAAGGCAGAGGTTCCTGGTGTGGTATCTGCTTCCTTATTGCCTCTCACATGCTGATTTTTTGTTCTTGTGGTTCTAAAATCCGAGCTTGTAATTCTTTAAATAATGTGCTGCAGGAGGGGGGAAAAGGACACATTTCAGCTCCTTTACTTTAGCATTTGCTCTGAAATTTGAAGGTGTAGCTATAATTTGATAAGTGCAAGGTACATGATTGTGATTCACCAGAAAGGAACCGTAACCTACAAACAGCAGAAGAAAATCCATTTATAATAAAAACTAAATACAAGTAAGAATATCTTAGTGTTCCACTTTAATATGCACGCACAGAGTCCCAGTGGTATTTTCCCCTCGTCTTTTTTTTGTCGATTCACTCTCTCCCCTTTCCTCCTCGGTCACTCATTCGCTCCTATTGTGAACAGCTTATTTATTAAATGGGTGAGTCTGACCTTTGTGAGGCCATTGGAACGAAGCCATGAGGAGTATTAAATTGAGAAGAGAGGGCAAACAACAACACCTCCTCTACCTCTGTTCCCACACTTCACTGTAAAGCTGTCTGTCTCCTCTCCTTATCTAACCCTCTTTTCTAAATATTTATCACATATGAATTGGTGCCATGATTCTATTATTCACGTTTTCCTTTCCTGTTTCTCTGTTGACAGTTCTTCTAATAAGCCTGACACCTTAGGGCCTTTCTTTTAGAGTCTTCTTTTATTGGTACACTTTGATGGACTAAAAATACATCCTTCAATTCCAGTCTGACTTCATGTTTCTTACAAGTTTACACATTGTTCAAATGGAAATTATTTTGCAAACTTATTTGTCGCCATTGGACTGCAGCTGTAATTTAGCGCATTAGTGGCTGAGGTCAATTGACAAACAGGTTTTTGGTCCTATCTATAGCTCAGTTTAAAATGATGACAACTCAAAATGCGTTGTTTGGCAATGCAAATGTTTGGCCTGACTATTGATGCTCATTATGTTATATTCTTTAATTCCTTTGCTTTCTATTTGAGAGCACTGTTTAAACATCTGCTTTTTGAAGGTGCTGTATAAACAAAGTCTGTTGCTAGCATCCGACATGGCTCGAGTACTGAGTGAAAAATCGCTCAACCACCTGCAGAGGAAAAAAAAACCCTTCACCTGTTGTTGGGCCTCAAAGTGAAGGGGGGAAAAAACTCTAAAAAGAGTCCTTACCACCACAATCACTAATAGGAAAGAAGTAGTTGACCATTTTGATAAAACCCAACACACTTTAGCCAGATTGAAACGCACTCTTGTGACTGATTTTGTTTGTTAATGGTCTTGAGATCCTCAAACAAGATTAAATAAGAAGAAGAACAAGAAGAACAGATGCATACACAGATAATTCACGCAAAATGCGCACAATACTGCCTACATTTTGTAAATTAGCATATCAATAAGCAGTATGTGTGGAGGATGCAAAATTAATCCTACCGGATTACCTCCTTATCCTCATTTCAACTCCATAAATCCTGGTTTCTTCCCTCCTACGATTTCTTACATAACCGCTTTCTTTCATTTACAATATTGGATCCAGGACAAGGCTTGCACATCATGATGATTGTAATTGTCTCTAAGTTGGGGGATCATTTTTACTTTCTAGAACTGGTTATTTAGTTGATTAGCAGAATTAACATAATTTGCAGTTATTGTTTCAATTGTACTAGATCATGTCTATAAACCCCTCTGTTTCAGCCCTGCTCAGAACAGACTGTTTTTGTATCCGTAGCTTTAAACTCAAATGAGCTCTGTTTCACCACGGACCTCTCTGGCTTAAGTTGCTTGGGCTTTCTCACACCATGTCCCATTGTTTGAGGTGAGAATGCAGAATCCCCACCTGTGGGACTGTCACACACCTGGGGAGGGGTTACTGCCCTTTGTGATGTCACAAAGGGAACGTCTCCTTACGTCCAGTTAGAACACACATTTTCTGAAAAGTGGAGCAGGCAAAAGGCAGAGTGCTTCGACTTTTCTCACAATAAGGGGGTTCGTTAACAGGCTAGAAACACATATTATTATTAGAAAAACAAGGTAAATAAAATTTTGTTTAATATGTTACTTTTAATACAAAAAATATAAGTATTCTCAAGAAATCTAAAGATTTAAAGACTTAGCACCTGAAGGCTATGCAAAAAAGGCTCTTTGTGCAGGTAAGAGGATACTGCTGATATATGCATGCTTCTTCTGTCTTGGTATTCTCTTCTGGTTAGTCTCTGTTTGTTTTACTTTTGCTGTATAAATCTTCCCATCGACCTCTGCTTCTTTTTGTTCCTTTATAAGCAAATATTGGCTAGATCCACCTTGTTTGACAGCTATTTTCATTCCTTGTATTGTTTCCCTACAGCCTCTCTTTTTTGTTTTCTAGCCTACATTCATCTCCTGTAACCCTCTCCTATTATGTTCTTCCGTTCACAAATCTCTCTCATCCTTTTCTTATTTCTAATATTATTTCACCCCATATCATCCATCCCTCTCTTTCCCACCATCTCTTTTTTCATTCTGATATGCTTATGTAAGACATCTGGTTGTGAAATCAATTACCATTGCATTACAGCAACTATATTTGGCCACATGACGCCACTGCTGCCAGTGGAAAGATAATCGTGCAGCTCTTTGATTGAATGCTTTCTATTCTAAATACAGTGACACTCTTGCTCTTTGGCTACACATTGGTAAACTCAGGAAACTTCAGGAAGCAGAACTGATTGTGAGTCTCCTGTTTGTACATGTGTTTGCCTTTGACTTAGGTCACTCTGTCCTCTAAGAATTTGGGCAGTTTAGTGTCTAAGTCTGCAAAAAAGTAAACTTACTGTTGAAACTGTGATCAATTTGGCACAGTCATTTGTGGTCCTCTGAGAATAACTCCTAACAATGTTTTCAATCACTGGTCATTATTACATCTTCCAAAATTCAGTGTCTAAAGAATTCTATTTACTTTGGTCATGGTGTGAAAATGGAAACCTTCAAGTCCATTTATCAGGGCATTAATGTAAGTAATGCAAACACGTGAAACTATAATGGATGGATGGCACTGACACTCGTGGAGTCTTTGGAACACATTCTCTAAAATGTGCCCACAGGAGACCTTTACATACTCAGACTATTAAAAATGTTCAAATAAAAAAAAACAAAAAAAACACAACTACCAAGAGCTTGGCTGGTTAAGGTTAAAGGAAAGGCAGGGCATATACCATAAACATTTGCTTTGTCGGGATGTTGCTTTACATGATAGAGTCCACTTAATAACTACAGAGGCGTCAAACATTTCTCTCCCCAGAGTACTAACGAAAGAAAAAGATCTTCAAATGCAACACCCAGCACTAGGGTCAAGTTGTATTAAGTTTTGATCTGATCATCTGAAAAAAGTTTTAAGGCTGTATCATTTCATGGCTGTATCCTTTTAAAGCGGTCCTTAATTCCCATAACTAAAGATACATCTGAAAAGAAGGAAGAGATGCAGTTAATTCTACTACTGTAAACAAAATGTACATTAAGTCCCATGGGGTGGGAGTTTTCTCACAGAGTGACCGGGATGTACAGTTTATCTTAGTTAGTTAACTTGAGGCTATCAAATAATTACAATTGCCAGCAACAGGCCACCAAAATTTGCATTGCGATCACAGAAATGTTAAATAAATTTAAAAAATACTAATTCACTGAAAGTGGGAGTTTAAGACAAACCAATAATAGAGCGCCTGAGATCACATTTTAAAGTTGAAGGACGTGTGCGTATACACTTCTATTTGGCTGGCAACCCTTTACCAGGAAGTATATGTATTCAGTCAGAAATTAACCAGCATGATTTGAAACCCTTTTTGTATGCTCTTGACGCAATATCTAACACATTTCTTTTTAACATGTTAACAGACCTTCATGGCTCGACATTTGGAGGGGGCGGCGCTCCAGGGAAGGTTTTAACTAAAGCACTTGACAGTTGGAACTATAATGGGATTTTTTAATGTGGTTTGAAATCGCACTATATCAGTTTGTTCGCAGATTTGTGAAGAAGAAAAAACATTGATAATGTTTTCAACATCACAGTATTCCTAGACAGCGAAGCCATACATATTTTTATCTATACCCTTCACCTTTACTTTGAGATAATGTAATGTCTAAAAAATACCTTGACCAGCTATTTTCGGATCAGTTTTCATTCTCATACTCTGATGGATATATGCTGTCTCTTGTCACCCTAACATTCCTCCATTATGGACTCGTTATGTTATCATTCACCTAATCTGAGTGGATTTGAAACATGAGACCATGTGACCATGTGAGAGTCTACTCT
>NC_136696.1:8763201-8793946 GCF_947650265.1 Symphodus melops | reverse complement strand
CTCCTACTCCATTTGATTGGCTGCTCAGACCAAAAGGGACATCGACGAGCGCTGTGACTCTGTGTATTGAGCGGAAAAGTTTAACATTTTGTACATTTCCTGCCGCGCTTGCATCAGTTTATCTCCAACTCCACAAGGGATATTTACAAGGGGGCTGGCAGGAAACACTTTTGAAAAGTCAGAATGAAAAATTTGGCTTTTCGCATTCATAAATGCAGTTGCTTACTCCAAGCATATTTGGAAATGTTATGGATTTTGTGCAAAACCACTTTAAAAGAGTAGTTGTGATCCAAGTTTTTACAAAGATATGGCCATTAAAAGCTGCTGCTTCTGCTAGAAACACTGATAGAGCAGAGATATTGATAAGCAGTTTTCTTTGAGTTAAATCTTAAAATGTCAGAAGGCACAGTATGGGAGGTGTCTGCTTAATAAAGACGCCATTTTTAGTCAGAGTAATTTATAGAAGGTTTGGCGCCAATATTTGGTCCCAATAGTCTAATAACAGAGGAGGAGTTAAAGGGAAAGCAGGCAAGAGCGAGGAGTGAGGTTCATAGAGATCCCTCCTGTCAGACAGGAAATCAATGACACAGTCATGTGGAGGGGAAGCATCTGGCCCTAATATGCAATCACTAAATCGATACCTGGAAACTAGGCCAGCACAAAAAGTCCTGCACATAACAGAGACAAGAGAATGACACGGTGAAAGTGAGTCAGAAGAGAAAACTCAAACTGACAACCGAATACAAAGAAAAGAAACATTTACTGGCAAAAGGCAGTTTGTGAGGTCCTTTGGAGTGTGCAGGACTCTGTTACGGACGTTTTATGACTCTGTGGTGGCGTCTGCACTTTTCTATGCAGTGGTCTGCTGGGGAGGTGGGAGCACAGAGAGAGACAGGAAGAGACTGAACAGACTGGTCAGGAGGGCCGGTTCGGTCCTGGACTGTCCTCTGGACTCTGTAGAGGAGGTGGCTGAGAGGAGGATGTTAGTGAAGCTGACATCCATCATGGACAATCCCTCTCACCCCCTGCATGACACTGTGGGGTCTCTGAGCAGCTCCTTCAGCAGCAGACTGAGACATCGACCCTGCAAGACTAAGCGCTACCGCAGGTCATTCATCCCATCTACAGTCAGACTGTTTAACAACATCACCGCCACATGACTCTGATGTATAATAATCATCAATATCATTAATGCTGCACACTGTGTGTATTTTAAATCTGATCTGTCTTTCCACAAGTGAGAGTTTACGTCATGTTTACATGTATTAATTAATTCATGTATTAATTAATTCTATTGTATTTTTTCTTCCTTTCTTTAATTAATGTCAACTTGCTCAAAAAAAAACAAAAAAACATGGTAAAGCATTGGAATGAAAGTGTCTTATTTGAAAAGTTTACTGAAAGTACGGGCGAATCTGTTGGGTCACGGTCAGACTACAAGGTTACTGTCTCTGCTCAAGTGTATTAATTAAACATATGGCTGCTACACTTCAAAGCAGATAACAAAAGGATACATAGCCCCCTGCCCTTCATCTCCGACTTGTCCACCTAGCATTTCTTCCGGGCAGAAGAGCCCTGGCTGTGTGCTCGGAAGCGCTCCAATGAAAAAAAAAGTATGTGGGTACAACATGATCCGTAGGAAACAACAATACAGGGAATATCAACTGGAGTTGCAACTGGATGAAGCCCAGTTCCAGTCATATTTCATATTTCATTTTGTTTTTGGTTGCCAACATTACAACAACCGGCCATTCAACCGTGTGATTGGTTCGTTGAAAAAAGGGTTGGTGACGTCAATAGCGCCTTTCTGAAAAGTTAAACGTTTTTAATGCACAAAAACAGCAGAGTGCTTGTAAAAAACACTTTTCATCCAGGCGGCCGCTTTCAGCTGAAAACACTCTCTACTCATTGAAAACAACTGAAAAAAGATATGAAGTCTAACTGACACTTCTATGGTATATTACCTGTTTTTTGTGAAGTGTCTTGAGATAACATGTGTTATAAAGTGGCACTATAAATCTTAATTGATTCTCCCAGCAATTAACAAGCATTTAATGATGAAGTGTGTGGAAAAGAAGCAACAAGGACCCAACACTAAAGTCCACTCAAGTGAACCTAAAAGACAGCACAGAGGACTGTACCAGCATCCAATAAGAGCTGAAGAGATACTGCACATTGTAAAAGCAGCCAATCTGTTAAAAGCCAGGGATGTGTCCAGACTTTTTTAACTGGGGTACTGGACAAGAGAACTGACTGGGTTTGCATAAAGCAAACACAATTAGAAGATGTATGTCCTAATTCTACATTTATACTTTAAACATAAAGACTCCTACACACTAGCTGACAAAAATTTGATGGCAATGTTGATATCAAATAAGTTAGTTCATTGCAACAAAGAAAAAGTGTAATTGTTGCCAAACTTTAAAGAAGCTACAAGCAAGGTTTTGCAAACAGACTGACACCTGGGGCCTGTACTACGAAGCGAGTTCAACCCTGAGATCGTGATTAACAGTCCTACGAAGCTGGTTATCAACCTGATAAGTAAACACAGAGTTTCAGAGAGTGTGTTCACATACAAGGGGCGGAGTTAACTTTATTTAACCAATCACAATCATCACTGTCTGCCGTCAACAGATCGTCATATCGACAAACTCTGATCAAACTACATTAACTATATTGAGATGTTTAAGACAAACAGGCTTCCAAAGACTAAAGCTTTAGCAACAAATGCAGGACGGACAAAATGGCATTAAAAAGAAAAAATAGCGAGTATTAACGTGAAGACTGTGGCTTATTATATTTGTCCCATCGTTAGTATATTTAGAACTGACTATAATTACTCCTGTTTCTTCTCTGAACTGAATATGTTGCTCTGACTCTTTAAAATGGCGAGTAGGCTTCTCACACTTTGAGAAGTTTTATTTCAGCTGCAGCTCCGATCATCACAAGCGGAGCAGTATGGAGACATTAAACATTAATATGAAAATACATTTCAGAGCCAGAAGAAGCTATTCGTAATACATCCACAATTCAAATGCTCCTGCGCTTTTTCGTTCTCTGTTGAAGGATATCAGTAAAAAATAATCACTAATTAAACGGAGCCTAATGTAAAATCATGCATCTCCCCTATCGATCAGCTCTGGGAGCTCCATAATCTAAAAATCTGATTGGTCAGTGGGTGGAGATTTGCTCTCCTATCTTTAACTCCGGAGCAGGTTAGGTGTGCAGCATAAGTTACCATGGTGATATATCCTGGTAAGAAGTAAACGACCTTCGTAGGACTGAAAACCCAGGGTTAACCCTGAAGTTAACCTCAAATCCTGCTTCGTAGTACAGGCCCCTGGGGTGACCAATCAGATTACAATGCATTCCTCCTGGATACACTTCTGTTAACAGCATATCTTGTTTTTGGTAAATTTTCATTTTTATATAAAACAATTATTGGTGGAATTGTGATATATATGTGTCCAGCCATACTCTTGTACTAGAGGATGGCTTGTTATTAATGATGGTAAACATTTGTTTTACCCTCAGGGTGAACTGTAATGACTTAGGTAATTTTAAGTATGCTCCCTTATAGCTAGCTGCCGCTGGGTTGGTTAGTTGGTTAGTTGGAATATGTAGTTGGATGTTCACTTTGGTCCAGACTAAAATAACTACAGGACAGAAAGTTGTTTAGTTGTTAATACATTAATGCTATTGACGTTATGCAGATTTTTTTTGTCCAATTTTTAATTTGTGAAATATTTGGTTTGACATCTGCTTGACAAATGTTAAAAGAAAGTAATCTGTGCTTTGTCCCTGTCATAAAGAGATATGATGTAATAAGAGAGGACAACATATTTATCTAAACAGATAGAAGACGGTGAACATGATAAACATTATAACAGATAAACATTATATTTTCATTGTTTGTGTGAGCATATTAGCTATAAAAATTCTGAACCTCACCACAAACTCACAGAACTGCCACATGCAGACTATTTATAAATCTATCTGTTGTCTGATTGTTTCTCTGTTGACTTTTTGACTTTCAGTGGTTGGTGTTATTGAACTCAGTGGATTTATTTATGTTTAACTCCCTGGAGCTTCCTCCAGTCAATCAGAACAGAGATTTTAATCGGGAGTGACATGTCCCACATTCACTACCTCACATCATACCTCTCCATCGTCGTAGTTGTCCTTGTGCACAGATGTAAAATGAGCAGATTCACCTGCTGACAGGCATATCCTCACATCATGTACCATTGTTGTGTTTTTAAGTCCCAGTTTCTAAAGTGGAAAAAAGGTGGAGCCCACCTTTTTAAAATGAATCTCTCTGTAATTTAGAGCTGCTGAAGGTCTAAAGAAGTCTCCCGTTGGTAAGAAGCTACCAACAGATATATCAATGTCAGAGTGAAGGATTAAATATTAAATATCAGCTATTAGCTCCAGACTAAAACTCAGAGAGACTATGAAGCTTTTATGCCAGAAGAGAAATTTCTCTTCTGGTATAAAAGCTTCCTTGTCAGCTATGTTAGTTGAAAGCTTTGTGTCTCTGGAAAATGTATCTAATGGTGTCTAATACTGTAAGTGAGCAAGCAATAGAAAAGGCCAGAACTTCGTAATGAATGCTGTGTACTTTTGCATTCATACATACATAAACCATGAGGTAAAAAAAGTTGATTCTGGTAAAACTGAAGAAATTACAGAGGACACAGGCAGTGTCCAGTGGCACTGTCCCATCTTCACACCTTTGACAAGGCTCTCACTCAAAGGTCTATTTCTGCCTCAGCTCTCACTGGTGGCACCAAAGTCATGGTGTGAGAGGGCGTGCACCCTCAAGGGTCTGACTTTCTGTTGAGATATGTTTTACAGCAGCCCATGTACAGAAGTGAAGCTCATGTTGCTTTCTAGCAGAACATGAAATGTGTAGAAGACAAAGTGCTGAGCACCTGTTATCTCCAACTGCTGCAGTTTAACAAAGCGTTTCAAAAGGTTGTCTTTGATCCGCAAATGTTCATATTTCAAACTTGGATTGATCTATTTATTAATAAGCTTTTAGAGAAACAATTACGTATACAAGAGTGAAATTAAAAGATTAGAACACTACTTTGAAGTCTGTGTTCAGCCAGCTCTGCATCGTTTTTTGTTTTTCTCAAAACCATCTCTAATATTTTTCCTCTTTTACTAAGTTTCTGGGAGAATCAGTTATATATCTAAACCAGTTTGCTTATCCACTTTCATGGCTGCAACACCTGTTAGTTTGCAGTTTGCAAACCGAGGGGCAAAACCTCCTTGCTTCTCTGGTCAAAACAAATACAGACCATTCTAGACAGGAAAGGAAATTTAATAGGAGGACACAATGGCTGTTGTGTTTTTGCCAAACATGCCAGCAACTGTGCATAGCATGTTTCCTTTAAGTCTGTTGATATAGTAAGCTCATCTATGGTTGATTCAGTAGATATCTTACATAATGCTAAAATTAGTCTGACAATGCACAATGTTAATAAAACATACTTAAAAAAAAAAAGATTAGGTAGGGAAGTTAGCTTCAGTTCATCTTCTGAGACTTATAATGCTCACAGTGACAACAACCTGCAGGCATGTTCCCAGGAGTGTCAGTTGGATGAAGAAGCTGCACAGCTTGAAGTGAGAGCAGTTATTAAAAAAAGCCCACTTATATCAGGGTTTGCATTTTTTTTTGTTCAATTCCAGGGACCACAACAAGAGGCCTCAGCCTCGCTATTTTTTCCTTTTTTTCAAAAAAGAAAACTACAGTATAAGTACATTTTCACTCATCAACCCGCTGAGCATGCATGCTTAGAAATAGGTTCACAGCTGGGGTATTGCTGAGCTGTTTTGTAAGGGCAGAGAATGTTTGAAAAGAAAGCATAATTCATATCAATGTTAAGAACCTACACAATCCTATAGAGATACATAAATGCTGATGGAGTTGCCTGTTTAAACCCTGACCTTAAACAATGTCAAGAAACATATCGAGTGTTTTGCTGTGGAAACATAAATCAAAAATACTATTCAAAGCAAAAAGACAAGGCTCCTTTGAAAATGTACTTGAGCAATCTACTCAGCTTGAAGATAATTGTAGGGCCAGTCAATCAGCACTGCAACATTATTTTGACTTAATTTGAGTAAAACAGAAAACATTCATTTTCCTAGATTTTCTTGCAATTTTTTTTCCCGTTTTCGGTGATGACCAAATTATATTAAACGAGCAATACGTAAGATTTAGCTTTTGAAATTGATAGAGGTAAGAACACAGAAAGGTTTCAAGGCAGCTGCAGAGCTGGCTAAACACTGAAGCTTCCGTGTCTGGGACATGGCAACCTTTATGCACATTAACTCCAGGGAGGGGGCAGGGGAGGCAGCTCTCTCTTGTGTTACCAATATAATCACATGTGGCTGTTTATCAGTAAATTGGCACATTGCATAGTAGTTTTTAAAATTGCAAAAATGTAATAATTACACAATATTAGTGAGTCTTAAATAATATGGTGAAATACAAATAATGGACTTAGATTTTTGACAAAGTTTATTCACAACCCATGTGATCAACCTGTGAGCTGCCTTAGACAGCAAACAGGCACATTAAAAGACAAAAAAATGTATCTTCAGCATCTTGGTTCTTGCCAGTATAAATGATAGTGGAAAATACTCCATACATGTAAACATATTTAGATGTTCTTTGTTCATCTTGAAAATATAGTGATATACTAAGAGCCCTGACCTCAACCCCATGACCTTGAACCTGATAGCCAACATCTGTATTGGATCTCAGGAATAGTCATTTGTTAGCATAGGAGCTAATCGATGCAGCCAGTTTCCAAAGATAATGGAAAAATGGCCATGTTTTTATGCTGATCTAAATTTTCGGGGTTAAAGTGTCCTTTAGTTGTGTAAAACAAAAAAAATGAGCAACCTCTGTGACTGTATGCCTGTGATTCATGGTTGACTTTTACTGACTAATAGATCTGCCTTGTTAAACCTTGGTTCAGGAAATATGAGCTTCATGCTAAAAAAGGGTACATCTACTGTACCTCTAATTAGCCAATCTTTTACAAACAAGCTCTGGCCTTGGATGATTCGCTGAGGTGAGACGACATTAACCTTTCATCTAGCATCAAGCAACGGCCACCAGCTAAAGCCAAACACTAAATGTTTTGAATATTCACCTACATTTACTCACTATGACCTGTATCTATTTGGCTCAAGCTGAATGGCACAGTTGGCAGCCACACCTTAAATTCAACCAACTATCCATTTTTTTAAAATGAATTCTATTCTTGTGTTTCTGTGGGTCGCCCACAGGGCTGCAGGGTGTTTGCCAGCATGGCAGACGGGCAGACAGTGTGTGGTTACCAGCAATACACTGAGGGGAGATGGGTTATTAGCCGGACTCCTTCCTGAAACAACAGAGAACCACATGTCCAGAAGCAAAGCTCAGCAGTGCATGCAATGAGGATGAACACTATCCTGAGCAAACCACAGTTGCCTCCTTCTTAGACAGATGGTTTCATTCATGTTCCCTAAAAACAGACTGTAACCCAGAACATCATCAGCAAATATTATCTTTCATAAATTTCATTTCCAAATGTTGGGGTTAGAGAGCTTTTCATCCCTCAGAGAAACGATGCACACTTCTTTGGAATCAAATCAATCTAAAAGGCAGTAACGCTGAAATGTAAAAGGAAGTGGGTTTTTTGCCATCTTTGTTCAACAGGTGTTTACGGCACACAACACATGTTCCAAAGATTTAACTGTACCATGCTTAAGGAGTCCAGTGGATAAACTAGGCATATTTCTGAGCCTGCTTGAGTTGCACCTGGGTGTAACTTTTACGCCTCGGATTCAGAAGGTGTAAGTTAAAAAAACTGATTATTATCGCACAAACATGCTACCAAAGATTCAATTTCATTAAAAAAAAACGTTATTTGTCGTCGGGAGGCAACTGGAATGAATTCAAATGCAGAATATTTATTTTGTGTACAAAAAGTATGAGGAGATCAACAAAAAAACGCAACCTCAAACGCTCGCTCGTTAAATCAGTGAGACTATGATGCTTAAGTAAAGTTTGCTGAAGTTAAGGGGAAAGTTAAAGGAAACATACAGCATGTAATGTTTCCTTTTAAGGGTGTTGGTAGTCCACCGCCCCTTGACTGTTTATGACGAAAGACTTGAGACTTACCTGTGACTTGCAAAACAATGACTTGGCCTTATCGCTGGGAGTAGATATGTCTTGTAACCTATTTAACTTATCACAATTGGTGTTAACTAGGACGTTTTGTTCCCATGGCTCATGTAAAAATGTAGAAAACAAGCAAATCATCTGAGAACATGTGGAACCATTTTGAATCCACTACTTTAAAAATGTGCTTAAAGATAAGGCAAAAAATATGACTTTTTAAACCTAATAATCTTTCAGCAACTTTGGAGTGTTTCATAGCTTGTTACAGAAGTGTTGAGCCTATTTCTTCTCAAACCAGTTCACTGTAACGTCATCCTCCGCAAAAATATAATGGACATCTATGTTTTAAATGACTTAATTCATATTCAACAGACATTATTATGCAGAAGCAGATTAGAGGTTCAGATGTCACTGTAAACCGTTTTTAGAGCAAAAGGGAAAACTGTCTAGACAGACAAATTGCAGATATAGATGCTTCATTTTTTTTCAACATCATCAGTTCACATTTCCTTTCACCTTTGATGAATTGGAGTAAGAGGCAGGTATCTCAAAACTGCTTTGTTCCAGTCAACTCTACTTTTTACTTTACCTCTGTTTCATTTGATACACTTGCTATTATTGACATAGTTTACCTGTTGACACTGAGGCAGAGCTGAAAGGAATTTAAAGGGGTGATAAGGAAAATGGGTAGTATTTTTAGCCTGATTTAGCATAATGATCCTGAGATAGCAGGATGCTATTTTTGTTCTCTAGCAGCAATAACTCAATAATTTATTCATGCCAGATATTATTATATTATTAAGATCATATTTCTTTCCATTTCGCAAGAAATAGCAATAAATGTATTGCTGCCATTTTGATGAGGGCAAGAGGATTTCACTTTTCTAATGAATAACAACCTATCCCAAAAGGCAGGATGCAAATCCACAGATTAAATAACGCTGTTGCTCCTAGTTACCCATCCTCCCTTTTAATTTACATCCTCTATTAGTGACCACAGAGCAGCTCAGTGCAAAGAGTCAATAGATAATATGTCAGCAGCAGAATTCACTTTGTAAAATTGATCCCCTGCACTCTAACACATTACAACATTCATTCTGACTCTGTACACTTTCTGACCATGAAACTTTGGTATTACAACAAATATACCACACTTACTTATCATGTATTAGTAAAAGTAAAACTATATTTCACACAGATTTAAATTTCATCACAGAAATGCAATAATATGCATGCAGAGATGTGTTGAACATGCAGCCTGACTCACAGCACACTGGATGTCCTGTACTTGGTCTTACATTTTTTTATGGTAAACGGTAAGCGATAGCACATATTAAGGAAATAATATGTTCATGAAGAAATGTTTTAATGCTTGTTTTCCTTCTGTATGAAGGAACATGAAGAAGACTTCAATGGGATCGAACAGTGCGGTTACAGAATGAACTGGCAACCAATGTGTCACTTTTGCTTTCAAGCATAAAGTAAGAAACTAAATTGGCAATGAAATTCATGAGAAAATGCTGGAGTCCATTTTTCTCGCATTCATCCATTTCTGTTGCCTTTTTTATCTGGTCTTCCACTGCCATGACTAACATGAGATAATAGGACAACGCCAGCATGAATACTGGACTGTACCTGAGTCATTTGGGCAAAACTGACCACAAAACTGCCACCCCAGGTGGTATTCATCAGTTTACGTACTGTATCATGAGGAGATGAATATTGCTGGCAATAGCTTTACACTCAGGTTACTTAAAGGTTTGCATCTCATGCACTACAGGATGGCAAGCATGATAAAGCAATGGTATAAAATAACTTAAGCATGGAAGATGTTAGTTGGGAGACATAATTCAAGTCGCAGGTACGCTTTTTTTCTATCAACAGACTACTTCAAAGATACAAGCTCAGCAAAAAAATCTGGGTATTATTTACAGAATGTATGGATATTCACACAGATTTGGCTTAACTTTAACAATGAAGGACATTCTTTTCTGTTAGAGGTTTTTGGTTGGAGGAGAAATCTGCGAACTTTAAGGGTATAAAGAAGCCATTGGTTATCTATGACAATCTAAAATTGTTGTCTTGGGCTGAATTAAATTGCAGTCAATCAGCTCAAAAAGATTGAGAAAATAATATGTTATGGTATCACTATTAGCGATGTCTAGTTCTGATATAGAAGAAAAAATAGTTGAAGAATTCTGAAGAATAAGCAGATCACTTATAGAGTAACACTTTCACTCTCACACCAAGTTGTGACTCTCCTGGATCGAAGTCAGTTACATTATTTTCTTATTTTTATAATTTAGTTTTATGTTTGGGAAAATGTTTTGTTTTAAGGTCTGGCATTGCTCCCGGCCTCAAACCTCAATATCTGAAACTGTATCTGTTGTAATTGAAAATTAAGACTTGATAGATTTGTCAGATGACAGATGGACTACTTGTCCTTTTCCTGTCCGTTGCATATTTGTTGGATAATTAGATGATGAATATTTATTGGATTTACTGGCCTTGGCCTGTTGCTGCAAAATGAATGTGTGAAAACTGGACTGGCTGATTGACAGAATGGAACGGATGGAAAGAAATGCCAAAGATAAATCCACACAGGCTGGATAAAGGAGACACCTGTGTGGTATCGTATGGTACGTCATGTAGTGGCTTCACAATCCTACGTACATGGTCTGCAGGAGGCTCTGTGGAACCGTGCAGCCAGCCTTGGGAGGGAAGTTCCAAAACAATCCAGGCCCCATCTAGCAGTGGTATAAAAATACAAGAGACAAGATCTACTGTACTGGTGTTGGTGCATTGCAGGTCTAAAGGCAGTAAAAAGGTTCACAGAATCACAGGAGTAAACTTCATGCATAAAATCAAACAGAGCAGAAAGAAGATGTCAATTGGATCCTGCATGGATGGCCATAAAAGACAAGGGAGAGAATGTGTAGGTTAATAGTGTATAGTATAAACAGATTCTGATGCTTAACTCTCTATGAAACCTTATAAAAGAAAAAGTAAAAAGCCTTTTGCTGACTTTGAATTATCCAGAGTAAATGTTATCAACCCATAATAGTGGCAAAAGAAGAGTAACAGATTGTACTATACATAAACAACAATGTCCCATTCCCCAATAGGCACTAGCTGATGAGAAGCAATTAGCATGCAAAACATGTTAATACCAGCACTGCTCTTCCAGTGGCTCACTTGTGGTGCCAACCTCCATTGTTTGGCTTTTAAAATGCCAGTGGGAGGCAGGGGAGCGTAGGGGGATTTTTGAGACTCCAAGGAGCAAGAAGAGGGGTTTCAAAACAGAGGGACCAAGGAGTAAGCCTGGCAAAGGGAGTCTCAGAAAGTTCTAAACCAAAACGACTTAAATAATCAATTCATTAAACAGTAAAACATATTGCCTCTTTGGTCTAAGGGATTCTTCATTATTGTCTGAGTTGATGGAAATTCAGGATATCATCAGATTTATCTGAATGTGTAAGGTGGCAGTAGGTAGTAGCTAACTAAAATGTTGCACAGTGTCAGACACTGCTATGTAGCAGACCACTCCCAGTTATTTGTGTGCAGCTGCAACAACCAGCTACATCCAGTGCTGAATTGTCTCTCAAGAATTATTCTACATTCAGAGAATTAGATTTCTACTACGTTTCTAACACCTTCCTACAGTCGCTTTTGTAACCAATATGAAACAACATCAACAAAAAAGATAAAAATGTGTCTCCTTTGATTAAACTTTCCTTTGGAATCTCACTTCTAATAGATTCTCCTAAATAGCTAGCCTACTTAACACATTAAATCCATATTTTGATAAAGAGCTATATGGAGCAACGATAGGGTGCAAGCTATCATTTCTCTAAAGCTCACGCAGGAACAAAAGCAGGAGTGTGTTGCTCTGTATAAATCTATTTATAAACCTCGAGCTGAGAAACAGATCCACTCCCGAAGGGAAGACAGGCTCAGCTACAGTGGCCGTTTCATGTGCTAAAGGAGCAGCATGAGAGTGAAACATTGCCAAGAAGTTTGACAATTTTTCAGCAAAACAAGAAAGACACTCCCTGCAATAAAATGAAAAGGGGAGCAGTGTTCTCCAACCAAATTATGTAATTATGTACCCGACTTAAATGGTACATTGACAACATCGATTATAAACATTTGAGGGGAATACAGCAAAAACATTAATTGGCTGTGTTTTGATCCTCCTGCTGATCATTCAGTCACGCAAAGTCGACTTATACAGAAATTATTTCCAATGAGCTTTATCTTTATGAGTCTAACATGAAGATGACGACATTACAGACAGAACACAGGTGTTTCAGCACATTTAAAGGAATTATTTGGTCTTCATAAGAAAAAAAACACACTTCATATCAACCCTTATGATGTTAGGCATAATAGCTTCATACTTTTAGGTGTTGCCAGCAGCATTCAGCAAATGCAGGGTGATTAAGGGCATCATTGACATGAGCTTGCACCAAATCCAATCAACCTTTATGACTTCTACCTACTATTGACTCATCATGCATTCCCCTCAGTATACTGTTGCCAAAAATAATACGTTCTTTTTCTCCTTCCCCTTTACTTGCTAGTTTAAAACAAGTGCTTTGGGGTTTATTCGGTACTTTCACTTTAAGTAGCAACAGTGTAAATACAATGTGATTTAAGCTGATCGGTTGTGTGGTGCACTGTTTTCTGTCAGGTTAATTAATTCACCTCTCCAAATGTCGAAACCTGCTTTTTTTTCAAAAGAGAGATTTCTTATTGGAGGTGTACTGTATGTCTTTGTTTGGATGTATACTGTATGTGTGCCTATGTGCGGGATTGTTTTTTGTGTGGCTGTTTGTGTGCATAGGTGTGCATGTTTGTATGTTTGTCCCCCCACCCCATCACGACACACTGTGTGTTGGGGTGGGGAAGAAAAGTTTAGAGTACAGAGTTGTACAAAGCCTCAGCCGCCGCATTCACACATACTGTGCCAAAGTCCTGTCCTCATTTTATCGTTCTCCTTTTGTTCTCTTACACAAAACAGGTGTTGATCTAATGGAGCTCAAATCTTATTTTCCAGAACAGACTCAGGACAAAGTTAAAATTCAAAAAATAAACCCAGCTTTACACAGAGTATAAACAAGCACATGTGCTTGTATTCAAGCACATGTTCAAACCAAAACCAAAAAAACCTTTCCAGACAAACAAAGCATTACTGTACCTGTGATGTAGTGCAGAGCTTGTCCGTAGATGTTGATTTCGTCGGTGTCTGTGTTTGTGTCCCTCGGGCACAAAGGACTGGTGAAGTGTATCTCGGCGAGTGTGTATGTGTGTGTCTGTGGGTGCAGTAGACGGAGAGAGAAAGAGAGAGGTGCAGAGTCTCTCTCTCTATCTCTCTTTTCCCATCTCCCTCCCCTTTCTGATGATAAACAAGACAGCGCGTGGCTTTACCAGTGATGAAGCGCAGTGATGATCAAAGCAACGGTAACTGACAAGGGAGTGAAAAAAGGAAAGAAAGGATTCGAACTAAAACCGGGAAAGAGGGGACAACAGAAAACACTAAATGGAGTTGTTTCTGAGTGTAAAGGAGAAGTGTGTGCATGTGTGTGTGTACGTCTTGGTCTAGAAAAAAGAACGCCGCTGCTCTAAGCTGGCAAATGAATCATTGGAAATAACTTGTGCTTTTTGAACAACACAAACAGGATGGAAATAAATGCATTTAAATAAACAAATTCTCCAATGAACTTTTAAATAGCTCTATATCAGCTTATCAGACATTATCTTACACACAAGCACATAACACACACACAAAATAAACTCAAATGTCCACAGGCAAACGGAGGCACTTTGTTGTCTGGTTTGTTAAAGCTAACGTCCAATGCATTGACCATGCTTGGGCAACTGGGGCATGAAGCAATGGGGACACTGATAACAATTTCATCCATGTGCCTTTATAGATTTCCAGCTTCAGCATGCTACAACTTTATAATAAGCCACATTTAATATTATATGACTTGTTTAAAGGTATTTTAAGTCCTCTGCAACTCTGCTGTATGTACAATGTTCTAAACCTGTCCACCTCACTTTTCAAACAACGTTTTCCAGATAAGCTCCTTGCTCCAGACGTTTTGTTTGAAAGTGTGCAGCTATAGCGCTCTGAATGGGACAAGGTCCTCAAATAATAGAGAACTGGCTGGTCATACCTCAACCTTCTTTGGTGGGAAGCAGTTACACCCCATCAGATAAGCTCAACTGTAATTACTTTGAGTAACTCCTTCTTTACTCTCTTCTTCACTAACACCGCAATCAAAGTCCTATTACCGTAAAAAGGCATAATTGATGAAAGAGGAAGAATTCCACATTTACTTTCCAGAGTGCATTGCAGTGTGTACAACAATGGCAGCCTACACATGCTTTAATATTTTGATTAAAGTCGAGAGAGTCTCGAGCTATTTTTCGTACAACATAGCTGTAAAAGAAACCAGGGTAAGTCCAATCCATGTCTTTAAAGTCAGCACCCAACGTCCCTGATGCCCGGCTGCAACCATCGGACTGTGCCGCCCCCACAACCACCGGCCTCGTCATTCATGCACGGCCTGCTCTGACATCCACTTTAGCTGCAAGGAAGTGTGAACAACAGGAATGAGAGAAACACAGAGGAGAGATCCTGCCTGCATATGATCCCACATGCAGATAGATAACACTTGTTGTGAATTGGAACTATACAAATAATGATTTATTAATTGATTGATTGATTGATAGTTGTAGCCTTGCAATCAGTGATCATGCAAGATCCATGGCTTTTTAAAAAACCTTTGTCTCTGACTAAAACTTCTGTTATAGGAAAACAAGTAGGGGTTGCAATGAGCGCTGCACTGGTTCAAAAAATGCGTTGGGTGCTCTCCAAGGACAGAGGACAAAAGTCTAGCTAATACAAAAGAAGGAACTGTTCTGATGATAAACAAAGTTTGAGTGTAAAAGGGCAGACCATCTGAAACTCTGAGTTACTCTGATGTCGTTTAAAAGTCCTTTAATTCACAGGGATATGTCCACGCGTTTTGACTCTGCTGAGTCTTCGTCAGGACATCGTGTCCTTCCATCATGTTTTTCATTGGCTATTAAACCTTCTGAGTTGCTCACACATCGTCTTCAGATGTGAGAGGGTGTCAGGTGTTTGTCTTTTTCAAAAGATATTTTAAAGTTTTTTAGTCTTCTAGTGTTTAGATAGCGCACAATGCTACACGACCGTGTATCCTGCAGGGTTGATTTCACAATGGCAGGCAATAGTGTTAGCTGAGTTAGAAATTTAAGCCAGCAGGCTAGACATTTTCTTCTTCTCCTTCCTTCTTACCATACCTCCCCTGCCTTGTTGGACATAGCGCACTTTATCCCAGTACCAGAAGGCTTGATTACTATCCACTACTGCTGTGACTGTATGAAATGTTTTCCACTAATTTGATGGTTTATTTGATAGCGACAGATACAACACATACAACAAGCAGCTGAGGCTTAGACAGCACTTATAAGACAGCACTTATAAGATACACATGTAGACAAAAAAAGGAACAAAGAGGCAAAGAAGTGTAGCTTGTGTTCAGAATGCCTGCAGGATTAATTCATAATTACCTTCATTTCTTATTTTAAACTCTAATGTGTGCCTTATTTCTGATGTATGTATAGGCCTACACATTTTAACACTTACTGTAGAGCCCTTCTACATCTATATTCAAGCGGTCAATGCTGTTAAATTACACTGCTTTTCCTCACCAGCACATGCTGTCCTCTTCTTGTCATGGCTATTTGCTGACGAGCCTCAAACTCCTTTTCATCCAAACAACCTACTCAAACTGCAATAACCGTGTTGTCATAAGCCTTTGGTCAAACTTGATAAGTTGTTTCAGTGGACAGAGTCCTTGACAAAGACGCTTAAGGCGGCTCAACCGAAGCAAAACTGAAAAGCTCAGCCTCTACCTCCCCTTTTCCAACACTTATCTTTGACCAATTCTTATTTCTAAGATTGCTCTGCTGCCCCATCATTCAGGCACACAGCTGGCTCCGTTTCAATGAGAAATTTCTACTCTGATCATTCTACCTGCAGAGATGCTGCTTCACATGTTTTCATAGTATCCATGCACAAACAATCATCTCTGAGGTGAAGTCTCCCAAACCTTATGATTCACAACAATCTGTCACATCAAACAAAGCCATTCCCAACAGGTTCAATCAAGGTTTCTTGGAGAAAACTGAATCTGAATGTGCCACTTTAATTTTTGCTCATGAATGTGATGACCTACTTAGCTCACCACAGTCCGATTGACTAGACGGAAGTCTCATACTGATGGAAAGCTTGCCAAAACACTCTCTGCTAGACAACTTGTCTTGTTCAAACTGCAAATGGCAATAACTGTGGAGTCTTATTTTATGTTTGAATTGATTAGATTGTCAGAAACAGACACGCATGGAAATCTTCTGAAAAACTCAGGATATTTCCCAGACGAGCTGTATATGTGAACGCAAACAGCCACATTTTTTGCTCGCACTTTACCCGGAACCCCTTGTATTTGTTAGCAACAGGTCCAACTGGGCTTATGTGAGAACGTAGCTGTTAGGCAGGGCTAAGAGTTCGAGAACCCAGAAATGCAGCACACAGAGTCAGAGGCAGGAAGCAAGTGTAAAAGGGAGTTTAATGACCAACAGGACTCTTTGAAGATCCTGAAGTTCAGGGGAGGGTCAAGGGCCGAGTCGAGCTGGTGCGTTTGGGTTTTCTGAGGTGAAGAGTTGACTGAGGAATCCAGATAGATGCAGGAGTGGGATGGAGGCAGGAGTTGAGCGCCGGGAAACTGTCAACGAAGGAGAACAAGGTTTAGAATGATATGTACAGAACAATAGGAAACCGATTTTCTAATAAGCAGCCAGAACAAGACTGACTGCATAAACAGAGTCTAAGATCTGGCAGAGTGGTGGAGTTGAAGCCCAGTATTTGGAGCAGAGTTGATTGAAGATGAAGAGCAGCTGCAGCCCAACTCCTACACACCTGAGTCCACTCCTGCAATCAAGAACACGCACACTGCAGGCCAGGATTAAGCAGTGGTCACGACAGTAGCAGCATATTCTCCAGAGACTTCACCTTGAGCCTACAGGAGGGGGAGTGAACTTTCTATACTGTTACTGCTGCACAGTGCATAGAGTGTCTGCATAATGTTTGTGCTCGTTGAAAAATAAAGCTAGTGCAAGTGCAAAAACCAGCTGTTCCTGGAGTGTCCACTGGAGGCTAGCTCCAAAAGCCTCCGAAATCCCATTAACACCCATGTGGTAGTGTCAATTTCTACAGCAGAACAAAACATATTTACAACCTTTTTGTTTCATAGCTCATGTCTTTCTTGGTACACACTGTATGGTGGATAATTGTCATTTTTAATCTTACATCCATTTTGATTATATCAAGGCAAATAATTAGCTGCCTGACATGGGAACATCTTGGAGCTGTTTGCTAGGAGATCATAAAAGGTTGCCTCAGCACCACCTCTTGCCTTGTACTTTGATTAATCAAAAACTAGTTTGAGACAGCATTTTCAATTTGGCAAGTGAAATAGTTGGGTTCTCCATGTATTATATTGTCTATGAAAAAAACGTAGAAGTCCAAGGTCAAAAAATGAGACCCCATCATTATATTACTGACAGATGCCAGCAGTTTTTCTGACATATCTGTGTCAAGTTATATCCGGTGAAGTCTTTCGACACATGTCAAAAGTGCTCAAATCACAGTCTATGAATTGGCTTTTTCACTGTCAGAAAAATTAGATCTGGTTTTTCTCTTATCGGCTGATGCAGCCACACAACTTACTGAGACAAGCTTTTCACTGCAGTCACAGTCATCTGCACTGACTAAATGTGACAGATATGTAAGGTGAATTAAAGCATTTTAACACACGACTACATATAAAACTTAGATCAGATATCTACTTGTCTTTGTAATTAAGTTGTAAGACAAAACATTGCAATACTGTAGGCCGACAGAGTTATTTGCACATCTGTAGTTTTAATTATGGCAGCATGGTCATAAAGTTTATAGGGAAAAACGTCAACATAAATGACAGGGTTAGCTGTCCAATCACATCAGAGGAAAAAACAATTGATGATACCAATTTGCAGAGAATGGAAGTGGGAGTATCTGGGGAGTTGAGCGCTGTTTCCCACGTGGAAAACTTAAACAAACCAATAAGAGAGAAACCTCAGGTCACCTGCTTGGTGAAAGTTAAGAACTTACATAATCCGATTCCACATATACTCTATTCAGCATTTCTCGAAAGACAGGAAAAAACAGGAAAGACCATATGTTAGCTAGGTTGATGCCATCAACTTAAGAGACAGAGTGAAACACCAATTAAACAATTGTTATCTCAATTTAGTTTCAAAAGCCATCGTGCTCCTTCACATTGCAGTTGAGATGGCATTTGGTTGATTGTCTGAACAAGTGCTGAGTAAAGCCTGTGTGAGGGCACACTTACTAGCTTCTCACTGAGGCTGCTGATTGAATCACCTCAGTGCAGAGTCAGGTGTGTGTGTGTGGCTGATTGGCCTTGATTAAAACCAGGTGTGGGGAGCTTATATATACTGTTGGACTTCAGTGCTGTGTGCTGACTCATTATCTCACCTTCAGAGGTAGTGAGAGCTTCTCCCTGTGTTGTCTCTTGCTGTGTGCTCAAAAACACAAGCTAATAACTTTCTGTGAATTTGGGTCCATAGTGTGTTTGTGTGAGTGTGAAGGCCTCCTGGACAATTTAGTTTAGAGTCAGCTGCTTGGCAGCAGTGGTTTTGTTAATTATTTCAGGTGGATTATTTAGGTTAGAAGGGTGTTTTGGCTCTATACTTTTGTTTGTTCCCTCCCCCCCCTGTGTGTGATTTTTGTGGTTATCCTTCTTGGATAACTTCAAGAAACCACTGGGTCTGTCCCACTTCCCCTCCTATCCTGACACTGTAAGGTTAAAACTTGAAAGCAGAGAACATACAGGAACAGCAGCAACCCACCCAAGCTCCCTGAGGCGATAGGAATGGTGGAAGGTAGAAGTGTTTCCTCATCTTCTAACATCACCAGAACTGTCACACACACTCTTAAAGATGCCAGGGGACGGGGTACACCAAAGCTTGCACTCACAGAAAACATCAGGTGAGAAAGGGCTATTAAGGTCAGTCGCATACCGAAGAACCTCTACTAACAACAGCGCTGTATTGAATCTCCAGCCCAAGAACATAGAGGGATATAGGGCCAGAGTTTGGCTTTTAAGGGTTGTGCAAATATAATTGAGCAATGAGCAACTCATTAGCAAATGTTGCTTTAAATCATACTTTGCTGCCATTTCACAAAAATAGACTTTTAATTAGTTGTATGGCGAGGGCTGGTTGGGTGATGTGGACTCGCCCCACGAAAACCATTAAAGGGATACTTCACCCATTTACATGAAGCTGTGTATCATTAGAAACATGGTGGTAGTGTTGAATGGTCGTGAATCCAACCCTCATTTTGCCCTGAGATGAGAAAAATATGTTTTTCTTTGCTTGAAAGTTTTCTTCATGTGATGCAAAAAGCGTCATATTGCGTCACATGAAGAAAACTTCCAGGCAAAGAAAAGCATATTTTTCTCTTCTCAGGGCTGAGGGCTGGATTCATGACCATTCAACAATGCTACCATGTTTCTAATGATACACAGCTTCATGCAAATGGGTGAACTATCCCTTTAAGAGCCCATGGCAATCAGGAAATTACAATGAACAGGTCAAAACAGACCCGACACCAACAACAGTAAAAGCAACATTACTGGCAAAATGGTTGAAAAGCAGCTGAAGGGCGAGGTCACACTAGCACACACTTCACCCTTAAAGCCCATTTTGTTTGACCAGTGTGGTCACTATGAGCTCGGTACACTTCCTTGGCTCTTGCACAACTCCTGAAAGGTGTGCTATGGCACAGTACAGTTCATGCACGCGGACACACAACATTGACAGCCTTCATTAGCAGTCATTTTCTCTGTGTGGTTCTCCGATGTGCGGACGGAGACTTGACCAAATAATAATAATAATAATAATCTGCAAACATAGTAAAGTAGCTGTCATGTTCTGTGATGTGCAGACGCAGAGACTGCGCATCCCTTTTTTTTTCTCCACTTGGGTCAGGCTGTCTGTAAACTGGACCCGCTTCATGATAACATTAAAGCTGTTTGTGAGGTAACTGTGCTGCCCAGCGACCTAATTAGTGATCACTTAAAAGAATATTTCACCTGTTGAAATGTGAATCTGTATTGAAATATATGATGTAGAAATGTGAAGTCATTTTTGAAGTTGTCATCTTGAACGAGAAAATGCAGAAAGTGTCTCATGTGGAAAAATTATAACATCTCCCATTACGCACAACACCGCCTGTCACTCCCACTGAAGCTAGAGTGCTCTACTACATGTTGTAGAGCACCAGCCGTTTCCTCAACAGATTCTGAGAAGGAATCGGACATCTTGGAAATTCCTAGCATCAAACGGACTCTGTCTGTCTGTCTGACTCTATGCTCCTTGTCCTCCCAGACAATGACAGACGGGTCAGTCAAGGCACAAGACCTGCCTGTTAGTAGCAACCGCCTCCTGTTTCCTCCATCAGCCTCCACTTCTTGTCACTATTGTGGCTCGTAGATATAGCCACAAACATCCGATTTGAGAACCAGACTTTCAAAATCCCCTTCATCCATTGCTTTCTCCACAGAGCCTGTTAGCGGAGCTTCCTAGCAAGAGTCTGGTATCGAGGTCCCGCCCACTGATCTGTAATAGGTCTGTCGCTTCATTCAGTCAGAAACATAAGGAACTAGTGATGTAATTTCACCTCCTCAAACCAATGCAAAATTACGATTTTTGCATCAACAGAGGCAACTTTTCAGAGGAAAAAAATACAGCACTTTCCGATGCATTAACCTTCAAAAATACTATTTTATTATACTATGCGAGATTTCTAATGATGCACAGTTCCCTTTTAAGTGACCTATACCAGGACATTTACAAAACCACCTAGGAACAATAAGCTAAGATAGTACGAGGTAGACAAATGCACCCCAATTAAAGATTGCTAACTGCATATCAAATCCTATCATTGATTCCCAATTTTCATTTGTTGTGTATGTTTGTTATCAATTATCCTTTAAACTCATGGTAAGACCAGCTGTACTGGGTATGAAATAAAAAATGAATACGCTTTAATGACTAATTACCCCGAGTAACAACAGCCTGACAATATTGTAATTAATGATAGATAGATAGATAGATAGATAGATAGATAGATAATTTATTGAGGGACTTTGAGTATCTATATCTGTTCTATGAACCAACTATCTCCTGCACACACAGACCAATATGACAGCCACAATTAAAGTCAAACATAGGAAGAGATTTCATACATACACAAATACCTGTCCCCATCGACCAGTCCCCCCCTCATTGATCCAGTCTGGAAAGCACATATTTTGAGCAATAACACCACAGATGCTCGGCATGCGTCTCCTGCCAGCATACAGGCAGACAGCCTGACCCCTGGGAAGATTGAGCCGCTGATATTACTATTATGACTCATCAAGCCGGTTATGCTGTAAATTGGCCGCTGTGGATTTCATTAAGTGTGAGTGTCTGTTAGTGGGTAAAAGGCCGAGATATACAGCAATAAGTTATTGAATGTGTGCGGAAACAGCAGGTGATTAAGTTCCTTAAAGTTCTGCACAGCAATTTAAAAGTAAGTCAACAAACAGAGGTGGGAGATGTGATTGATTACACCCGCATTTTCCTCTGGCTGCAATATGTTACATAAAAATCAAAAACACCCCATAGAGAATGTGTCAGAGGTTTAGAATAAACACAAGTTCTCTTATCTACCAATTATCTCCAGATATACAATCAGTTAACTTTTGTTATTTAACAGGGTTGCAAGGAATTACCTTTTTTTTTTTTATTATTTAATTTTATATACTTCATTAATCTCTAAAGGGAAATTCTGGTTCGCACTCTGTTATTGAGAGACATTATTCTCACACACACGGGCCAGAATCACACACATGCACAAACAAGACCTGTGGCGATGAATTAATTGAGAGACGTTCACAGGAAGTGCTCCCTGAGCAGGTGGGGCTCTGTGCCTTGCTCTAGGGCACTTCGGCAGTGCTCAAGAAGTGGTCTGGCACCTCTCAGGCTAAATGTATTTCAGTATGGTGATAATGTTTTTTATATGAATACTTTAAAAAAAATCCTTTTCATTATATGGAGTGAATTACAGTCCATTACAGGGCCAACATTTTCTAAACAAATAGAAGTCATACAAAAGAGAAAGAAAGTAGGCTAACAATCGATAGTGCAGTGTTATATTGATGCTGCTCTGTGTTTTCATTGGCCTCTACCTCGTCCAGTAGGAGATAACTTGTTATATCATATGTGGTTGTGTAATAACACTCTGCTGGTGACTCTCTGTCACCAGCAGAATGAATAATGATAATGAATAGATTTTCTTTACATAAAATTAACAAATACCTGTATTGCAAAAATAATTCCAACCAATGTCAAACCATCGATTGCTTTGAAATGTCACATAAAAATCAACATGCTCTAAAATGAACTATTTGGGGAAACTGGCTCGATCAATTGAATTCTAATGACTAAAATTCCATTACCAACTGAATTGCTTAACCTTTGATAAAACCTCAGTGTGCTGCCTTGGCTCTTTCTGGACACCCTGAGGTGCTCTTGCAGGCAGCAAATCTTTCAAAGTGGATGAATAAATGACATTTTGAGTTTCAGTTTTTCATGGATGTGGCTAAAAAGTAATTTTTATGTGGTAAGGACAAATATTCTTTCCAAATTTCTTACCAATCCTTCAGTCCCCAAAGTTACTCTTTATATAATGTGAAAATGTTTCCATACAGGTGATGTGGCATTTGTGTTGGAAAACAAGGCTGCATTTCATTTTGCACTCCAGTATTTAAAATAAGGCTGTCAGCATCAGTTAATGTGATCAATTAAAGTCTGAAATTAATCCATACATTATTTTTTTAGGATGTTGTTTTGTTCCTTTTAGATGCACCATGGGTAAACCTCCTCAGTGTCTCACTGTTGTCAGCGATGTAAAAGAATGACATTGAAAGATGCCCCATGCATTATTAAATACAGTATAAGCTTGTTATCTAAGTAGAAATATAATCCCAACCACATTTTAGCTAAAATGTACTTTTACATAAATGATTCCTCCCATCACTTAAGATTGCAGGCACCATATTTAATGCTTCCAATTGAATTGCTTTGTGACAATAACATTTAATAAGACATAGCAGCTGCAAACAGAAGGTAATACCATGTTCAGGCATAGCCTTTACACTTCTCAGACAAAATACTAAAAGCTCAGACCAAACAGATTTGTTCCTAACTAAAACAAAACTCAACACACTTTCTTTCTTCATTAAAATAAAAATGATATAACATCTGAACATCTTATCCTGTTAGCAGTGAGGCAAACAAAGAAAGCTTTTACTCTGTGAAGTGATACATGTTATCTTGTATTTCCTGTCAGAATCTGACTTTGTATCAAGCATCAATGATTGTTTACATGCACACCGTTGTCCTATTAAGGTCCATGTTCTGGTTAATTAGCATATTCCGAATAAACCGTAGCAGCGACATGATGTCATCTAGGGGAGTAAACGAATCCTTGAAGTAGCATAATCAGGAGCATGTTCCGACTAACACGCTTACATGACCCAATATTTGGATTAATATAGGCACATGTTCAGAGGTCTTATTTAGGTTTAACCAGGTTATGATAATTGGAATAAGGCATTTACATGACACTGATTTTTTAATCCGAATTATGTCGTAATTTCAATTAATACAGTAATATGATGCACATGTAAACGTTGATGGTTGAGTCTATGCTTCCCAAAATTCTGAGAGAAGAGCAAAAAAAGGGGGGAAGGTTAGATCAAAGCCACAAAAAAAACAGCAGATCCACCACAGGTCACGCAGAAGGAAACTGCCAACCTTTGATACAGAGGGGGAATACAAACTGGGCCAGAGAGAAAGGGACACGGATGACATACAAAGGTGAGGGGAAGACAATGAGATAGAGCTGGAAAGTGTAGTGGTGGGCAGACAATCACACTGGCAAATAACACAAGAGATGAAATTAATATGAATGTACTATATACTACTGTAGATTTTAAAAAAAGCCAGCATGGTCTAAGCAGAGAGGAGAACAAATGGTCTGAGGAGTTTAAGGCTTACTATGTGACTTTCAGAGCATAGTTTCACAAATCAAACCTTGGTTGATAAGGAAATCAGACATTAATATCTTGGAAGAATGTCCTGTGGTATTTCAACTCATTCATTACTTCTTAACTCAGAGAACAAAGCCCAGAATTTACACTTGGCATATAATATGTTGTAACATTAAGTTACTGTCTGTAACTATGAAAAGAATCTGGAGGATCTCATCCTCATTCCCAAAAACTCTGTCCAAATACATCCATACGTCTCTGCATTGCATGATCGGACAAACGTATTACTAAATAGCAGCATGTTTTTTCTTCCCAGATGCTTGCCACCTGCTGCAGATATTGTGGAGAGGCCTTTCAGCCCTGACAACATGGTATTGTATGAGCTGTTGCTCCTGTGCCAGTGCCTGGAGGGGGCTGAGGGGGAGATAATACTCATTTGGAGAGCATAGCGGGGGTGTTGCTTCAGATACAGCTAATCCTCACACCTCATCACGGAGATGTGTCTGGCTGCTGCGGTGCTCGCCTCCGCCGATCCCTCTCTCCATCTCTCCATCTCTCTCAGCTCCATATTCTCTTTACTTTCTTTATATTCAGCTCTTCTCCTGGTCTCTTTGTTCCCATCTCTAAGCCGTATTCCCTTTTCCGACTGAACGTATCCCCTCTCATCTGGGAATTGAACATTAGAAGTGAAAGGGTGGGGCACTTTTTAGAGAAGATACAGGAGATTTTAGATTGGTAAATGGATGTGAGCTTGTAAAATGCTTTTCTAGTCATCTGATGACTCAGAGCGCTTTTACTTCATTAAAACTATTTACAACAATTTTTCACACTGATGGCAGAGGATGCTTTATAAATTGTTCATCAGTAACTAACCATCAGTTGCATTGCAGGGGCAATTGAAGGTTCACTGCAAAGGACAGGACATGTAAATGGACTTGAGCTTATATAGCACTCTTTTAGTCTTCAGACTACTCAAAGTTATTTTACACTGAATGTCACACCTACCCATTCATACACTTACACACACTGATGGCAGTGGCTGCTATGTAGTATCGTCCATCAGAAGTAACTAATCCATTCATACACCAAAGCAGTGGGAGAAAATTGGGGTTAAGTGTCTTGCCTAAGGACAGATGAGACATGTTGCTCAGCTGAGGATCGAACTCCCGACCTTCCACTTGAGAGACAACGACTCCACCAACTGACCACACGTGACTAAAGCAACTTGGTATCGAAACCTCTGATCTTCTGGTTAAGAGCTGATCAACTCTACGACCCACAAATCCACAGCGTATGAGAGAGAGAGGCTGATTAAAAAGGAAAGAAAACAAAAAAGTGCCTTCCTATATATTCTTTCTTTCCTTGACTGATTCTGTGATATGTTGACTCCAAATTTTAAGTAGCTTAAACAACAATGGTCAAAGGGAAGTGTATGACCTGCAACTTATTACTTTGATCAAATTTAACTACTTTTTACTGTTCCATAGTCCTCAGTGTTAATAGTGTAACATTCTGTACTGGTGCGCCTGCTCAGAATAGATGTCTGTACAATGTCTCCATAGTGATAGAACATGATGAAATGATCTCTTACTCAATGATACAAAGATATAATGAAAAGACAAAAGTATAGAACTTAAATTAGGATTTAATTACATGAAGAAAATGACAGACAGAGAGAGCGACAGCGGGTGAGACTAGGTGAAGAATAAGCCTCGGGCTCCTCCCAGCATTTTATCATGTCCACAACTGGTTTCCCAACAAATACCAAATGTCAGAGGCCCTTAGAGTAGACAGAAGCCAGAGACAGCATTAGTGTCTTGTGCGTCAGCTTCCTGGACGCTCGCCCCCAGTCTGCCCTTTGCTTCTGCTGAACCTTTGGCATGGAATAACACTGCCCTATGAAACTAACATCAGACAGTAATGGCTAGATCCACCCAGATGCAGTTCAAACTGTCTGTTGTTGTTTTAATCTGGGAGTAAGATACCATCGTAAGTTAATACTCATAATGAATGTCAACATATACTGTGATATCTCTCCTATTTCCACATTGATAGAGAAGTGTCGCTGAGATGATAAAGGTTGAAACGGAAAGGCTTTGACTTATTTCCTCAGGCTGGGCCATGACAAAAGGACTTTCTGACTTGCCTTCCAGTGTTGTCATAGCCAGGACATGTGGGTCAAACATACAGTGATACCACATCAGTAAGTTATTACACATACATGTAGGAAATATCAGCCGTTGGATCTGATTTGAGATCCACTCATGGTCCATATATATGTAGAGTTGAAAATACTGTCAGTACCCACTGCTGTACGGTCTGTTAATTTTACAAAGAATACAGATTAATTACTCATCCTACTGCCTTTCATAGCGTCGATATGGAATACTGGCTTTCATTTCTTACTCAATAAACAGATTAGGTCAATGTAGTTATAGCTGTCGTTCACATTCCGTCTGCAAAAACATGCAGACGCATTCAGAGGAAATTTAAAATAAAGTTCTGGTGATTAACTGAAGTCATGTTGACTTCTTTATTTCTAAATTCTGTATTTACTCTAATAAACAGTAAATAAAAGTAACAAGGCGTTTTTCATCTTGAAAACAGGTTCCCTAATTTTTTTTGTGTGTAAAACTGGGCAAAAGCATGTTGCATTTCTTTCTGTTATTCTAAATTAAATGGAATACTGTTGTCAGAGTTATGAGTCACAAGGCGCTCACATTGAACACAATTGCACTCACTGTGGATCCAATATTTTTAGCAATTGTCTCATCCCTCTTGAGCTATCATGCAGCCAGCCAGTCTAACATTTTAGATGTATCACATCATATCAGTGAAGCATGTCTTTGCCTCTGCAAAGTCAACAAACTAATAACAATATTTTACAAGAGTATCTCCCCATGTGTGAAACCCAAGTCAAACTGTTGTAAAACTAAACAGTCTGGGAATATGTGCTATTTTAAGTGGTAAAATGATAGCTTCTTTTTGAAATATGAAAAATTGGTATCTTCATTAAGAAAAAAACAGCAGCATACTTCTGTGATTTAATACTATTCATCACGATAGACAATTAAAACTCACCTAGAAGAAAGCATTTCAGTTCAATTAAGAACCTCGCCTCCTCGACAAAAAAAGGACATGACTTTAAAAAAGCACTTTCCTCCGTTTAAGCAGTTGAAATAACATCAAGTACAATAACGTCATTGAGGCAACTGGAAGGTTTTTCAATTGGTTTTTCACTTTTGAAACATACAAACGTTTGTTTTTCTCCCAGTTCAGCAGTTTAAAACCATTAGTTCCAAATCGGCAACACAACTCATGGATGGCCATTTTGGAAGTACAATAATATTAATAAATCTTTTTTCAGCTTTCTGTCTTCCGAGTACTCTGAGCGCTCTTACACCACAGGTCACACCTACTTATTCACACAATGATGGCAGAGGTTGCCCAAGGACACAGGACATGTGGCTGCAGGAGCTGGGGATTGAACCCCCAACCTACTGGTTGAGAGACAACTCTATCAACTGAGCCAAAGCCACCCAAGATCCAGATGTGACTGGCTTGTATCAGTATCTCCAAATGTTGTTAATCCACTTGTCAGTTAATAAGCTTGCAGCTCAATCTGTTCACTCAGAATTTATGCAACCACATTTCTCAGCAACTAGCCGCTTTCAAAATGGCTTTAATAGGTCATGTCATGTTACAGGCAAAGAAATAGAATTTGGATCAATAGAAAAACAAGATGAATGTTTGTTTGGGATACTATAAATAAAGCACATGGAGACATGAAGATCAGCAGGGAAGTTGGAAAATCATTTTGCATACACTTCCCTTTGTTAGGAAAGTGAGGATCAATTGTTACAGCCTGAGGGAGTATCAATATTTGCATCACTGGTGACCCAGCTCCTGACTTTTTACCTAACCCACATTTAGCAACCATCACAAGCAAGAGTGACGTCTATGATCAGTGCGATCACTCACAACAGTTTGTCCTCTCCCTTTCGCACTTTTTTGCAATTTGTGTGTCCTTCCTTTCCATAGAGGCTGAAGGGGAGTTAATCACCAAGCTCAAGTTGATCTTGTTTAGTGCTTTTCTTGTCTTCCGACTACTCAAAACACTTTTAGACTGCAGGTCACACCTACTCATTCACACTGATGGCAGAGGCTGCTACTGTGCATTTAAAGTGGATATCAATATTAGCCAATCCCTTTCATGCACATTTATACACATACTCAAAGCAGCTGGAGCAACTTGGGGTCAAGTGTCATGCAAATGTGACAGGGCGGGCGTGGGGATTTTATGGATTTTCTCTAAAACAATAAAATAAACTACAGACAACGCCACCTGGGGACTTGCACCCCAGGAGATACACAAATAAGGAAACCAAAACAGGAAAATTAAAGACACATAAGTTCGAAAGAACTGAAGAGGCAGAGTCGTTTTACCAAAACATAAAAAAGGTATTTATTATAGTAAATCAAAAGGAAACAAAATGTAGGTTGAACCAAAGCTGTAGGGAGGGAAAACTAAACAAGGACCAAATACTAATAAGTGGATTAAAATAATTGTTTTAATACAAACTATAATAGTCAAAATCAAATTTACTAAATATATTAAAACACTAATCAAAAAAAAGGAATAAACAAAAACTGAGCTTAAGCCACTTAGTTGAGAGGCAGACTACGCTGAGGAAGGTGCGGGGGTGCTACCACATACTCACTGTTGTGCAGCACAGCAAACCTCACAACAAACCAAAAACGTCAGTGCCTTGTAAGAGTGACCCAGTGCTCTTAACTCTCATGCGAAGCGGAGGAACCTCACCCTGGGTGACTAGCCTCTAAACATAGTGGCTCAGTGGCTGAAAGAAAAGCACAACAAATTAAACCAAACAAAGTAGGAAAAGAACAACTTCAAATGGTGGAAAAACTAAAGCAAACTAATAACAAAATTGAGGCAAAATTAGGCAAAACAACAGCAGTTAAAACACCTAAAAAAAGAAGAAAGAAACCATTAATAAAAACACTGGTAAAGTGTAAAGTAAACCCAAGCCACCCTACTCACCAGGAACCCTTCCAAACAAATGCCAGGCTGATCTCAGGCACTCAGGTGCATTAAATATGCCGACCTGATTGATGAGCAGAGGGGGGAGGGGCAGGTGAGAGGCTGCGTTTCAGAGCAGCATGGTTGGACTCTACCACACAAATATAGGACACATTGGACATGTACTGTATCTGCCGGAGCTGGGGCTTGAACCCCCAGCTGGTTGAGAGATGACTGACACTACCACTGAGCCACAGCCCCCCCGATAAAAACCTTGTGTATCTCTGTTTCTCATGTACAAGGACATGGGAGCATTCAACAATCAGTCAGAGAGCAGAAGATGGACACTAGTTGTTGCCTGTCACTTGGATGTACTTAAAGACTGAACATACAGCCAACATACCATAAAACCATTCTGCACTCCTCCTTTAAAGGCAACTTGAGCAGGTGGTAGTGTTTGTAGTTTGTGAAGATCAAAGTGACTTTGGTGCATTCAGAGATTGAGCATGGGAAGTAAAGTGCTGAGGTTTGCAGAAAAGGCCAAGCTTTGCCCTTCTGCCTATTATAGTCTCAGCTGGGTCGAACAAAAATAACTCTTTAGGACTTATTTATCTTTAGATTTGATGGTTTTTGATTTTCATTCTCCTCATCTGAAGAAAGAGTGTGGAAATATTGAAGTTGTTTGTTTTGTACTACTGTTGTGTTGCATGGGGGGGGGGGGGGGCTGTGTAAAGTATACAAGGTTAATGGTTGTCAGTTTGTGCAATAAGGCTTTGAATGCACTTTTCCATGTCATTAAAATCATTTTACACATTTCAAACAACAAATGGATATTAAAGTCCCTGCTGAAGCACTTTGTTCTGTTTAAAACATGCTTTACAGTTAGAATAGGATGTTTTTCAACAAGCATATTGACATAAAGCTATACTATATTGACAAAAAGCTATATCCAGCAGTATTGCTTAAGACCTCGCAAGATAAGTTTCCGTGCAATGTGCTTGTTTTATTTCAATTAAATTAAACCTGTACGATTTTGTTTTCAAAAGTTCTAGTACTGCATTTTATTACAATCCACCTGGATTAGCAACAACTGTTGTTGTAAATAATGACAATGTACTGTAAGTGAAATGGCTTAATAACAAAGAGAGCTACTCTGGAGCTGTGTCTAAAACAAGCATGCACAGGCTGACAAAGTTGGAATGTCACCTCTGAATAACAAGCAGTGCTACAGCAGGGACAGCAGGATAATGATATCAG